>NC_085140.1:19166216-19472287 GCF_024139115.2 Armigeres subalbatus
TTGTTTGCGAGTGTTGTCTTGAAGGCAAGGCAGCTAGAGCACCGTTCCCGTGTATTACAGAGCGAAAGTCGACCGGAGTACTCGACATCATCCACACTGATCTGTGTGGGCCCATGAAAACAACTACGCCGAGCGGAAACAAATATGTCATGCACCTCATCGACGACTTCAGCCGTTTCACGGTGACTTATTTGCTGAAGAACAAGTCGGAAGCGGCGCAGAATATAATTGATTTTGTGCACTGGACGGAAACTCTTTTCGGCCGAAGACCCTGTGTGATCCGATCAGATGGCGGAGGGGAGTTCGACAACAAGCTGCTGCGAACCTTCTACCGTGAAAAGGGAATTACGCCGCAGTTTACAACGCCGTACAGCCCCCAATCCAACGGCGTGGCAGAGAGAAAAAAACAGGTCAATTACGGAAATGGCTACATGTATGCTGTTAGATGCCGATTTAGATAAACAGTTCTGGGGTGAAGCCGTTTTGACAGCCACATACATTCAAAACCGTATTCCATCCAGATCAGTACCTAAGACTCCTTTCGAGACATTGTGGGGACGCAAACCGGACCTTAGCCACTTGAAGGCGTTCAGTGGTCAAGCGTACGTCCACGTTCCGAATGCAAAGCGCAGTAGGATGGAACCAAAGGCAAGGCGGCTCACTTTCGTGGGCTATTCGATGGACCACAAAGGCTATAGATTTGTGGATCTGGAAACATGATTCCATCACCATTAGCAGGGACATCGTCCGTCGAGTTTACGCTTCCGAAACCAACGATTTCTCATGAGCAATCGAAGAAGTAGGTCCAGGAGGAGCTTGTAGAGGAGATTCCATTGATTCCATTCAAAGAGGAGATCAAATCAGAGGAGGAGCTTAGTGAAGCAGAAGGCGAAGAAGAAAGGTACGATGAAGAGAAGTTCGAGACCCCAAACCGAGAATCAGATGAAGTTATGATCGGAAATCGTAGATCGGCACGGCACCGAACCGTTCCGAAGCATTTGGAAGACTATCTGCTTGAATACGCCGTTGGGACAGCGGCATGCGCTGTAGAGGAGCCGGAAGATTACGCTGAAGCTTCAAAAGATGCAGAATGGCGAAGAGCAATGCAGGACGAGATGCAGTCGCATCAAAGGAACGGTACTTGGGAGCTAGTACCGCTGCCGGCGGGGCGAAAAGCCGTAGGGTCTAAATGGGTGTTTAAAGTCAAGCGAAATCAGGAAGATCAAGTGGTAAAGTTCAAAGCGAGAGTGATAGCACAAGGCCATTTTTTGGGAGTTGAGGTATTTCGTGACAAGGGAATTTTCAAGATCCGATAACTCTGAATACTACATCTTCTATACGTCTTTGGTGCCACAGAAAAAAAATCTATCACGAAAACATCAGGGTGATCAAATATTAAAATCTATATAAATATGAATCTAATTTAATTAACCTTCCGGGACTCGCACCGTTCTAAAAAGTACAACACCTTTAAAAAAAGCTCGCTTATCGTTCACAAGAGCGGCGGCACTGCATGAGTGATCCAGAACCTTGTGAGTCCCGGAAGGTTGAGAATATAAAATCAGTGCTCCATCTAAAGGCGAGGTATTGTCGGCGTAGCACCAACTTAGAATTCGGAAGTCGGGACTTCCGAACCGAGTTTTCTTCCGAAGTTTTATCTGTCAAACCAATTGATGCGTTGTTTAGTGCATCTTTAGGCGAATCCAGCACACTACTTCCGAAGTTGGGAAAGTTGCCTGTATCTGGAAAAAAATCCAACTTCGGTATAAAAAGCGTTCTAACTTTATTCCGGATAGACAGTTATCCAATAACACTGAAATCCGAGCGTGATGAAAGACTTTGCTAATCATATCCTACCGATCTTGCGGAAGATACAATATAATATAAATAGCACAATCTCACCTGTTAGGAGGCTTCATTGTTAAATTGCTCGATGCTGAAAAGCTTGATTGCTCACGTAAACCTAAGGTGCAACACAAAGCGTGCGATTCAACTGTAAATTGTACAAATTTGGTCGAAGACTGAAATGAAAAGGCAACGACCACGAGCGGCGTGGATCGTATACTGATTTATTGGTTGAGTTGAATTGAAATTTTCTCAATACCTGATTATCTTTGATGATAAAGTCTCGAAAGGCAGCTCATTATTCGCAGCGTAGAAAACACTACACTCGTATCTACCGTGATTGATAAGCGAATCCTGGTGAGGTTCCGAGAATATACATTTATCTAATTTCTAGGAATACGGTATCAATGTGTTCCATCAGTAGGGCAAATGTGACTCCCACTTATTATACAATTGCGCAGTGCATTTTTAATAATTTGAAGGCCCAAAGATGAAACTAATTATGAAATTACTCGTGGTTTGGGTACCTAATGACCCGTAGTGAAAACATATTTGAAAAATATTGAACACGATTTATCAGTCAAATATCAAAGCGTGAACACGTTACTATTATTAACTTGCATAAGGAACTATTGTTGTTTTAACCATATTATATTAGTAATATGAGGCTACATGAAATTGTATCAGGTTCTAATACAGACAATCTCCTAGATATTGAAAATAAGATTATAGAAATCGAAACGTTCGAAATAGAATAGACTTAGAATTCTCAGGAGTTCTACTACAAAACTGAACGTAATGCGAATATTGAGACAATTATGGAATCTCTGGAAATTTTACGATGTGAAGATTACAAAATACGTCAATAACAAACTTTCAAATGAACCTTTATGATTGCCAACAAAGATTCAAAAGTCGTTTATCGATTCTGTTATTGCATACTTGCGCGTCAATAGAAAGCATGCGAATTCTCCCAAATATCTAGTCAGATGACATTTAGAAGGGAATAAAGGGGTAGATTATAAGGAAAGATTATGATAATTACGCGGTTTATAAGCAATTTGAAAAATAAAAAAAAATGGCTTTGCCGAAATCAAACAAAGAAATCTGACTGACATTCAATTTTGGAAACAAATCCATTAGATTTCGGCAAAGCCTTTTTTAATTTTAAAATTGCTTATAAACCGCGTAATTCTCATATGTTCGAATGTCGAATGGGGTCTGTATATTGTAAACGCATTCTAATCTACCTATCACTAAGAGCATGTACCATATTTTAAACAGGCTATCTGATCTTTGGTTATGCGTGTAGACTCAAAGGCCTAAACTCCAGGGATTTCTTGGATGGCCCAGATCAAATACTGACTCAAGGGTATAGTCAGAGGGGCAGGGGCGTCGCACCAACCCTCCACCCTTCCCTTAATAGTGGAAAGATTGAACGGGTACTGTAATGAATTCCCTTAAACATAAATTCAAAAGATTCCCAAAAACTTATAAGTTCAAAACAATTTAGGGCTCAAGAATTCTCCTTGAAATGTTTGTATTCTGTTTGAAATTCCTTTCTTCAATTGTGAAACTCAATAATAACATTAATACTATATTCAGTTTCGTGGATTTTTTTTAATTGTTACCAGATTATTTTGAGGGTTTTCATATTTTTCTCCATTTTTAGAATGTATTGTTTTTAAAATCATAAACCACTCTTCGGAATATTTTTTGTGACGTTCGTTCTTTATAGCATTATAAATTTACTTTTTTTTCCTTTATTTTATTTGATAGGCATTCTGTGCCGATATCTACTGCGGTATGGAATCCACACAGAATCTATTATTAGATTTTCCATTACTCATTTATTGTTGTCGTTGCTAGTCCATCTCACCGTGAGTCCATTGTGTCCGCCTGGAATCGAACCCATGACCATCCGCTTGTATAAATTTATTCTAGGATGCCAAAATCTGGAATTCACTTTGGAAATGAAAGATATGTTTTTGATTTTATTAATGTTTCTCTAAAACCCAGTGTTCTCTACCAAACACAATATTTCAATGCTTTTATAAAACCACGATCAGCCACGATTAGCCAAGATGACTTAGCCAGGGTCTATCAATTATTCCAAGAAGAAAAGACGTTGATACCGTACGACCCAGAACCACCCACGACGACTGTCCGTGAAGTGATATAACCACCGGTGACGTCCACACATCTGGGCAGCGGACGTCCAAACATCCCAAACTAGCTTACCTCGGTTCTTAATCTCAGGGTCGGCACTGTGCACTAGGGATTACTCACCGTTCTAGCCTGGTCTTATAAAACAACACAATTCACAAGAAGGATGCATGCAAGAAATGTAGCGTAAATGTAATGTATTGTTCCAATTGTTTAACAACCACTGTATTGCTGAATGACAAGTTAGTCATGATATTACCGGTACGTGATCAAACATCTTGTGGAGCAGGTTACCGACGGAGAATGGTAGTTCCTGGGCCTTTGAATAGCGCAGGTTCAGCAGTAATGGCGTGGACACGTGTGTTACTCACCTGGATTTGCCTCGGGATGGATCTTTCACCATAACGTACTCTCGTGGCGTATGTGGGCAAGTCAAAAAGGCCTCGAAAATCAGTAGCGTTCGACGGAATTTGAAGCTCGGCCAATGGTTTCGATCGGTAGGGGCAATGAATAGTGTGGAGACGTTCAAGTCGGTTGACTAGCTGGGATCGTTTTATATGGTAGCGGGATCGGGGTTCACGATACTCGTATCACTTTCTTTTCGAAGATCTTCGCTTTCTTAAAAGTACTGTTCACTGTTGAAGTTTTTCTTGAACCGATCGTCACTTGCCCGCTATACTTTGCACTATCCACGTAATAAGACCTCCATCCCGTTCGTTCTCGGCACCTTTATAGCTTTTCGGTAGCTCACTTCGGCTGCTTCTCTCGGGCAACTTCTGATCGAGGTGTTCAGCCGTCGTGCTCCTCCAACATCCATTCACAGCGGGCTCTTGCGTTCTCAATAGGTGGTCAAAATTTTACTTTAAATTCTCGTTTTTATTATTCGATTGTGAAAAATAATAAATTTATATAATACTAAACATTTTCTTGCAATACATTTAACGACAATGTTTATTTTATTAAGCAACATTAACATCAATCCTGTGGATTGTGTGTTGTAAACTTTGAAAAGGTTACAGTGATTGTGAGTTTTTTTTTGTGTAGCGGATAACCCAATAGCTAGCTGACCATAGTACTATGGAGAAAAGGATGGCCATTAATCGAAAAATTAATCTCCATTTTTTCTAATTTATATATCATATGAAAGTATATACCCTAGATAAGGGAATCGGAAAATATTGAAGGGCTACGTATATTCAGTCAAAAGATATGGGCTGGCGAAGTGTAAAAAGCTGATAACAATAAAAAAATGTTCCTTACTTTGATTTTTATGTCATGAGGTCAATTTTTCTCCAAATATAAGGTTTTATATACCATTTCAAAACTTGAAACCTTAGCTTTTCGATAGATTGATTTGTTTTGCACGCAAAGATTGATATCAAAAAGTTTTTTTTTCTTATTATTTATTTATTAATTTATTAGCAATTACCATATAGCAACATGAATAATCACATATTGATTTTTAATGCTTATGCTACTATGCAATGTCTAATACCAATAACTACACACTGAATAACATATTTAGATTCCGCTTAAATGAAGAAAAACTTCTTTCGAACCTTTGATTACTAGGTAAATCGTTCCAAAATTTCATAGCTCTTAGACGGAAGGAGTCTTTTAAACTGTTTGTGAAACATGTAAGAACGATAAGTAACGAACCTCGCGAAGAACGAGTATATCTGAAAAAATCTCGAAGATAAATTAGAGAGTTGTTAATAATTTTGAACGTTTGGATACAGGTTCTGAACTTTGAATGATTTGTAAAATCAGTTCCATAGCCTTTCTATATTTAGATAAATGATCAACCTTTATTGCGTCTTTTTTAGATCCAGAAACCCATGATTGGATCTCTTGTGGATCTAAGACAGCAATTCCAGTGCCTTGGTCGCCGATGCTCGACTCAGGGATTGAATCAGGGAAGTGGATCTTTAACAATTCGCTCAGTGTATCGCTAGGCTCTACAGTGAGCGAACCATCCGTCTTTCGGAGGCTACCCACACCATTGGAGTGGTCTTTTGAAAGAGTTTTTGGAGTCTGGCCACTACGGGTGTATTCTCTATGCTTTCACACATTAGAATCCACGATTTCCGTTTGGCTGACCTTATTTCTTTGTTGTAGTTCGTTAGGGCCTTTCTGTATAGGCTCCAATCGCCGGTTCGCTTAGCACGGTTGAACTCCCTACGCGCAGTTTTCCTAAGCTTCTCAAGAGTTTTATTCCACCATGGAACGTCTCTACTCGAACTAGTTGATTTAGTTGGACAGCTCTCTTGGTAGGCGTTAAGGATTTTGTTTTTAATGGATTTGGACGCATCTTCCAATTGTGTTATGGACTTGATGTGACTTTCTATGATGTACTCTTCGGATCGTAGGATAGCTGAGTAGGATTCCCAATCAGTTTTCTTAGGATCTTTAAACGTTTTTTCCATCGTTAGACCCCTTCCCATTCGAAGATGATGTGTTTATGGTCTGACATTGATATTTCTTCAGAAACATGCCAGTTTTTTATTTTATCAGAGATAGACCGACTACATAGAGTCAAGTCCAAAACTTCCTGACGAATGGAGTTTTTAAACGTGGGCTTGTCACCAACATTACAAATGTCAATGTTCTTGGAAGAGAGAAACTGTAACAGGTACTCACCTCTGGTGTTTATATTGGTACTTCCCCATACGGTGTGATGTGCATTTGCGTCGCACCCTATGACGAAGGGGATGTTGTGTCGGTGGCTGTAGGCTACGAGCGCAGCTATTTCTGGAGGAGGGATTTCGTCCACGTCACCTGGGAAGTATGCCGAGACCACCAAGATCTCTCTACTCCCTCTGGCGGAAGGTACCTCCATCCTGACCGCTACGATGTCCCTTTTTATGAATTCTGAAATTGGAAAGTATTTACAGTTTGTAACTAATGGGGCAGCCCTCACTTCGGCACACATGAGACTCCCTCCTCAAAACCTCAGGGTCGGCATACGCGCTTGAATCTCTCGCGACCAAGAAAACACCTGAATACCGTTAGCAACTTCACCCACTTTATTCAGCACACAGGTACCTTCACTTCTCCCACTTCCTTAACCGTCTATCTCCTACCTTCTTCACCTTCTCACTACTCTTCTTCTGTTGGCGGGGCCCCTTCTCCGGTCCGCTGACCTCTAGGCCGTTCTTCCTACGCTCGCCTCTGTACTGCTTCCGACTCCACGACGATGTTCAGCCGCCTGTCGTCCTCCACCGAGCTATTCGCGGACGAAATTGACGGCGTCGCGAAGCTCCGAATAAAATGGCGGCGGCCACGGACAATTGGGGGACGTTATGCCGGGGCTGATCCTTATTAGACGTTCGGACCGCTTTCGGGGCCGCTTTCGGATCCGGGTACGTAATGTCGAGACGGCAACTGGTCACGTTTCTGGCTGGTTCAACCGGAACAATCACGGGCAGTTCCGACGTTGAACCCACAAAGAAAAGAGGGGTCCTGCGAGCACATTGGGGGAAAGTAAGTAGCGTCTTAGTTTTGGAGGGGGTTGGAGTTCTAGTCGAGGGTTTTACCTGGATGATTACTTTAGCTTTACAGTCTCCACTGTCTCACAAGGCTTCACTTTACTTCCTTCTACTGGTTTATTAGAACTGGTTGTTTTTTCAGACGTCTGTCGTGCTTGGATATCGCTTTGGAAATGATTCCAAGCAATGGCGTATATCCTTTCAGAACCCTCGACCAAGCAAACTTCCCCTCCAAGCCTTTTGCTTATCATTGCGCCTTCTACGCCACCCCCCAATGGCCGTCCAGTTTTCCGTGATCCTGCCACTGGTGGTGAATAGCGGAACTATGTGTGGTGTGGCTGCATCCTTTCCGGTGGGTGATGGGTGGTTGTGATGCTTAGCGCATATTCAACTTTCTTCTTGGTATTGTCTAACATATATTTATTACACGGAATAAAAACGCGAAAATCTCACACATCTCGAAACGACAGACACACCACTGGTTACAAGTTGTTATGTAATAAAATAGCCGCTCTAGGAGAAAGCTGGCTGTCATCATATACCAACTTACATGAGTGTTGTGGAATACCTTGTATTCTGGATTTATTGACCCATGGCTCTTGAATGAGGGCCACGGTTAAATTCTCTTTGGTGAACCTCCGACAGAGCACACCCGTGGCGCTCTCAGCATGGTGGAGGTTCACTTGCAGAACTTTAGTCGCCATTTCCGGGTTCCCGCTTTTTTCCGGACGACGACTGTCCGGCTTTGGATGTTGCGGATCATCAGGATGTCGTTTGGTATTACAGTCTGGGTTTTCTCTCTTCCCTGTAGCAACCTGGCCCGTCAGTTTCGCCTCTGTGGTCAAACTGTCGCTTTTGCACCCCTTTGCCCTGTTTAGATACCTTTGGTTTGGTACCACTAGAGCAGGGGGTCGCATGTAAGCTTCGAGCTTTTCCTTTAGAGGCGGACAGACTAGCCTTTATGGTGCTTTTGGTGTGAGATTTACTAACCTCGCCCGAACCGGAGGCTTCCTCAGATTTCTCTTGGGTCGGCCTTCCAGTTAGCCGAACCTCGCCCTAACAGGAGGCCTCCTCAGATTGCTCTTGGGTCGGCCTTCCAGTCGGATTGGCGGTAGCGGCAGTCGGTTGATCTGTAATCTTCCTTAGTTGGATTTCACCAAATCGGTAGTTGAGGGTGTATTTGGACTTCTTCAACTTTTCCATCGAAGCACCCTCTACTGTGAAGATCCATTCAACATGAATATCTTTCAGAATGGATCGTTTCACAATACGCCAATTAGTTGTTGTGATGTCATTCTCTTTAACCACTCAGCAGTCTCTTGATCCTTACAGATTAGAACCATGTAACCGGACTTGTAGATGAGGTTGTTGAATTTGGGTTTTATTGGCTCGTTTCGCTGTTGAACTACTCTGAGTAGGAGTGTTTCTTGTAGAAGGTCTAGCTGGGCTGTAGTGAGTTGGACGGTGGGAAAGTCTTTGGGTATTATCCCGACCTTCACGCTTTTGGCCATATCACTGTAGCTGATACCAGCTGTTTTCCTCATTGGTGGGTTTTGTTGTCCAGACACGTTTTTCTGAGGCGCGCGGTTTGAGGACTGTTGGGCGCGCTCTCTCGGATCCACATGGTGCTTCACCCTTTTTTGTTTGGGGTCCTCTGTGGCGGATTTGTCTAGGTCGTTTCTCGAGCGTTTTGAGGAAGTGGGCTCGCTCTCCTTATTCAGGATTATGGACAAGGCCTCATTCCGGTCTTTTCCCTTCTCCCGGAGAGGAACTTAGAGGAACTGCCGGTAAAACTCCAGGAGGAATTCTCGTAGAAACTGCTGGTGGATCTCCCGGAGGAATTGTCGTAGGATCTGCCGGAGGAACTTTATCAAATTTACATAAGAAATTGGAATTATGCGGAATTTCCACGAAATATTCTTAGGAATTCCACGGTGCAGATTTTCAGAAATTTTTATGAGAAACAGCACGAAAGCATTATTTGAAAAATTCCCTGCAGAACTTATGAAGATGTTCATGGAGATTTTTTTGGAGTAGATAGTGGTGGAATTTTCAAATTTCCGAAGAAGTTGCTGGATGCATTCCCTAAGAACTTCCATATTGTTTTGTCTGCCTATTTTATAACAAATATTGTTTCAGAGATTATTTGTTTAGAAATTTAGATGAGTGGTTCTAGTTTTCTAAAACTTATGGAAGAATGCAGGATTTTTACAATAAGTTTAAAAGCCGATTTTATATTCTTTCTGAATATTAAGTTCATTAATAATTTTCTCACTTGTCACAAGACGAGCTTGTACTATTCCATTTATGTATTATGACTAGTAAATATATTCCACTAAAAGCTTTAAATAATTTACGTATAAAAATATGTAATACCATGCATTTTTAAATCCATTATTATTTTAATAATTATTGTTGCTAAACAAACGCACAACGCGAACGTGGGCGTGTATGCGTCACGTTCATTGGTGTTGCGTTTTAGTACAATACGCTGACATCATCGCGCAACGCGACGCTAGGCGCAACGCGCTATTGTTTTCTTTACTGTTGGTAGTGGGTTTGGTTTCAAAGTTTTTGGAACTTAGAAAGAAATAGTGCCAAGCACTAATATTCATGTGTTTTTAATAAAACTACTATTCTGAAGACCTAATAAAGTTGCCCCCCCCCCCTACTCGAAATCCTGGCCCATGTACTGTGAACGCATTTAAATTTTTGTATCACAAATAGTGTGTACCATATTTGAAACAGGTTGAATGATCTTCGGATACGTGTGTAGACCCAAAGGCCTTAACTCCAGGGATTTCTTGGATGTCTGAGAACATATACAGTAGGGTGGTCGGTATTGGCCATTTTTGACAAATACCGGTATTCGGTATTTGGTGGAGTCAATACCGGTAATACCGGTAGAATACCGGTTTTTGTGAAAATTTCAGGTATTAAAAGAAAAACTTTTGATTGGGACTTTTGGATGAAAAACAATATTTGTTGACAAACTTCAAATGTTAAAATCATTGCTTGTTGAGCTGGGCAAAGCGAAACTTAAGTAGACATAACATACTAAGCGACTCATCTCCCAATCTGCATTGGATTTTGTTGGCAATGTTGCAAACTGATGAGAGTACCGTCTCTGGTTCAACCAAAGTTGGACGAATGGTTCCAAGACCGTCAAAAATCAATGTCAAGTACTTGCCCTTAACCCCTTCAGATTCATATTAGGAGAATTCCTTACGGATTGAATGCAAGGATCCTGGCGTCAACGTATTTGCCACCAGTAACGCAAGTGTTTTGCTCTGCTACAGTCTCTTCACAAGTTGTTCTTTAACCCATAAACCAGAAAAAATATTCATAAAGGCATCTTCCTCGTACCGATCGTCAGGTATGGTCATTGTCTCAGTTTCAACGATCGCATCAGGAATGATTAGATGCTTCAAGCGGACGGGATCGCTTGCTCTGGATGTTTTGAAGAAAATGTCAAAATCGGTTCTGATCAATTGCATCGAATAAGTGGCGGAAGTTGTTGTGGCTTGATTTGATAAATATTCCAACATAAATTGGAGCGCCACGTCAGCTTCATGTAGAGTTCAGAATTCACAGCAGAGTAGTTCAACAGCAGCTTGAACAAGTTCAAGGACTTGATTTATTTCACCAACCAACCAACAATCATCACTGAAGTTGAATTTGGAATTAAGTTTTAACTCATAAATCCGTTTGAGCATAGATAGCCACTAATTCAAATTCTTTTCCGAATTCAGAACGGACATAGTTAAGCAGAAAATCGTTTTTTTACAGGTGATCTCCGGAAAAGAACTACTACGTCACGTATCTTTTTCACAATTTTATATATTGCTGGAGAATTCTCGACGATGTCAACAAGTCAACAATGTTCATTGAAGAAAAAAAGTAATTTACAATTTGGCAGAGTCTAAGAGAATGCAGCAACTCGTATGATTAATGACGATGATGATTGATTTTTGGTGTAGCGTGAACGTCGTCAATGATGCTTACTTGGGCAAAGTTAATTTTTTGCACGATAAGTATTTACTGCTTGTAACCGAATATTTGTCCCATCTATGATGGATTTCTTATTTAGATGGACAGATATGCAATTACAGGCAATTTAGCTGATATATGATGGTGAAAACTATTCGAGATTTTTTATACTGTCAGCAAAATTTGAAATACCGAAAATTCCGGTATTTCTAGTCTCTAATACCGGTATTTTCGGTACCCCAAATTGGTCGGTAATACCGGTATTACCGGTTTCGGTACTACCGGTTAGACCACCCTAATATACAGTGAACGCATTTTATTCTTCTTATCACTAAGAGCATGTAGCATATTTGAAACAGACTGGCTGACCTTTGGTTACGTGCGTAGATCAAAAGGCCTTAACTCCAGGGTTTACTTGAATATCCTAACCATGTTCTGTAAACGCATTCTATCATTTACATCACCTGAGCAAGTTGAATGAGAATAAAACCTTTGGAAGGTCCTACCCCAGCATTCACTACGCTTCAAAATATATGAGATCCTACATAAAATAATGTACTCAAATATAACTGAGCACCGCTTCGCAGTCCTGGACATCCAAAAAAACTTTGCCGAATACAACTTGAGTATAGGTACAAACGATTTCAAGCTGGAGCAATATTTCTCTAATATAAGAATTATGAAAGCACACTAGTGCCACCTATTTGTAAAATTCCAAATTACATTTCCCGTCACAGGGCAGTCCACTCCCTTCAGACGATCTTTGCTAAAACATCATATTTACGAATTCCAAATTTGTTTGATAAGAATATTTACAATATACAATATCGGAGTATCTTGAGCAGTCTAAAATAATGGTTTCATACATACCACCACCTAGCGGCCAAATTCTAAATAAATCAATGCCTCATACAAAAGCACATGCCTTCCTGTATAGCCTTTTCCAAAAGGTGCAGCTCAAAATGGGTAGGCTTTTCAGATATAACTAAAATAAGCACAAAAAATCACTGTTTTTGTACCCTTTTTACGAAAACCCGCAAGGTACCCGCCCACCCTATGGGGTAACGTCCTAAAAGATGATTAATTTATCTTTGGATCCATCCTAAAAAATATGAAATTGACTAAACAATAAAAAAAGTTATAACAATTTCAATTTGGGGTCAATATGACCCCAGAGCACAGACAACGTATGTGTTTTGATAAAATTAGACTGTAGCGATAAATTTCAAGATTTTTCAAGCGAATTACAGATCTCGGCGTGTTTTACCAAATTTGCAAAAATTACGAAAATCGGTTGGTTTTTCAACAACTCTGCCTAAAAAGTCGATGTTTGAATTCCACTATGAAGGAGTTGCAGTAACTTATACTGAATGATATCACAACTTCAATAATTTAGTATAAGCTACTGCTAGCGCTATAGTTCCGTTGTTAGTGAAATTCAAACAAAAAGTCCACCATACAACACTTTTTGAAATGAAGTTTCTGGAATGAGTTATTGAGAATCTACTCAATGATTGAACGTCAAGTCAAGTACGAGACACTGAAGACGACCTTGCTGTTGAGGTCGACATACGTATCTGTCAAGGTACAATTAAGAGGTGGAATTAAATGGGATTTTACAAACTTGTCTTATGACAAGTGCACCCTAGCAGGTTGAGCCGGATTTCACTCATAACTTTCACAAACTACTACACACTTTTAGGGTTCTCCAAGACTTGGAGTCTTGGAGCTTAGAGCATACGATCCAGCCAACCAATAAAGTCCTGAATGACTTCCGTGCATCGTTTAAAATATTAGCAGGCCATCAGGTTGATAGCATTTTACTTATTACTTTCACAAGCTACAGTAGATCCTCCATGAGTCGATGTTCTATGACCTGATGTCGATTTGTGGAAGAAAATGATGCCATACTAATCATATTGTATTGATTACTCTGATGATCCTTTCAAACAATTTCCAAGGAACTTCTGACTCAAATCTCGATGTATGCTGGAGTCAATGGTCAGTTTCACTAACGACTTATGGAGGGTTGACTGTATTACAGACCCTTTACCAACCATTTTATGAACGATGTATATGATATTCCATGGGTCTTTGTTTTCGGGTTGGAAACATTCTCGACATCTTGGGCATAGTGTATCCATTGTACTTGCCATACAAGATACATACTCATGCAATGGCGGGCATAGAAAACTTTCAATTAATAACTGAGGAAATGCTAATAGAGTACTAAGTTGAAAAGCAGGCCAAGTTCCAGTTGGAATGTAGAGCCATTGAAGAAGAAGGAGAAGAAGAAGATGAAGAAGAAGTAGAAGAAGATGAAGAAGAAGAAGTCTATGATTTTCCAGTAGTATTGAGTTGATATGTTTGATATGGATACAAACAGACCTTGGGTTGAACCCGAGAACGGTTTGGAGTACATTGAACATCTTGTATACAAGATAATTGAATTTACATGATGCGCATATGCTTATTGAACCGGATTGGATATGTGCCGTTGAAGAGGACTTTGCAGAAACTGCGGTTTATCCAGTAGCAACTTTGAGCTGAACTCGAGAACATTTTGGAGTACCTTGAATATCTCGATTATAAGAAAATTGAAGTCGAGTCAAGTACGAGACACTGAAGACGGCCTTACTGTTGAGGTCGAAATACGTATCTGTCAAGATACAATTAAATGGTGGAATTCAATGGGATTGGCATAGCATGATATAGAAAATGAGAATTAAAACACAGAGAATTTGGAAGAATAGTGAATGTTCTTTTGAAATTGGATTGAATTGTTGGGCAAAGCCGAGTAGAACGACCATTTTACAATTAATCTAATCCTTAATGTTTCTTCGAGGTTATCTCAATATCCATATTCATATATCATATATTCATTTCCAGCAACCCAGTTTAATCCAGTAGTCCTTCTTATGCTTTCTCGGCAGTTATCTAGTATTGAAAATAATACAAATTTGAATAAAATCACTTCAAGCTAATAGTAAACAAATCTTTCCGCAACACCGCATATGCTCCCGTGGAAGTGGAAGTAGCTCCACGAAGTCCTTCGGAAATTGCTCCAGGAATTCCTTCGGAAGTGACAGCTGCCGCATCCTTTCGTTGCCGCACTCCATTGCGTTTCCCCCTTAACTGTATGCATTTAAACTAGCAGTCAAATTTCCGGATTGCTATCCGGATTCATTGTGCGCCGGCCTTATCTCGCCCCGTGAAGAACGTAGATCGTTGCGAGTGCACGAACTTGTCCACACTAACGTGTTCGGTCCAGTAACGCCGATTGGTCTTAAGGAGAACAAAATACTTTGAGACTTCATAGTCGATTGGAGCCATTTAAGGTCACTCCTGACGGAATCCAATTTTCAAAGTACTCGCGTTTTGAAGGGGACACCATTCGATACGCAAGCAACGCACAACTGTCATTTTTATTTTTTCACGCAGCAAAGCGGACGAAATAAAAATGACAGTTGTGCGTTGCTTCCGTATCGAATGGTGTGCCCTCGAAAACGCGAGTACTTTGAAAATTGGATTCCGTCAGGAGTGACCTTAACAGTGGTGTATCTGATAATATTGGACGAGGAAGTAATGGGGGTTTTTCACGGAGTATGAAACTTTCGTCGCGGCGAAGGTTTAACGGTCGATTACTCGGTTGATGTGTGACAACGGTGGAGAAAATATTGGAGCACGCGGTTCAAGGTATTCTGCAAATGTAGAGGAATTCAGATATAATTGGTTCCATACATGCAGGAGCAAAATTGGCTCGTTGAGAAGGCAAGGCGCAAGGGCCTTGCTGGAGAATTCCGCCGTCGACAAGATGTGCTGGGGTCAAGCTATGCTGGGCAACCTATTTAGCGAACGAGAGTCCTACTGTCTCGCTCAAATCAAGGCAAACGCCATTCGAACGGTGAAAGAAAGCCGAATGTAGAAAACCGGAATTGGGAGATAGCGAAGTTGGATTTTTCTCACAATCCGTACGTTAAACCTAACTTCGGAAGTGGTGCGCTGTTTTCATATCGCGAAACGCTATTCAGCGCACCACTTCCGAAGTTAGGTTTAACGTACGGATTATGACAACAATCCAACTTCGCTAGCACCCAATTTCGGGTTTCAACTGGATTGAGTATATTGAACGTTCGTGTTTGCGACGTATTGGCTCACGTACCGCAGGAGTTGAGAGGAACGCTCGTTTCTAAAGCTTGGGAGCGGATACGCTCATAATCGGTAATGTGTCCGGTGAAAAAGTCAAACGCCACAGCTCAAGTTGTCGACTTTGTTAAGACTGTGCATCCGGGTTAGAAGCAAATCACTTGAATTGTCATTCGCTTGTATAGCGGAGTTGTAGGCATTAATCTGAAAACAAATAAAAATGTAATAGTATAGAAAACTCAAAATTATCGTATTCCTGGACTCTCAGTCCATAACCATCCGCAAACCATAGGAATAGAATAAACAGTTAGAACCTTGACAATAGTAGAAAATTAAAACAATTCAAATTTATGTTTAAGCGTTGCTTTATTTCATTGGGTACCGAAATTTTAGCACATGGAATCATAAAATGAATACTAATTTGCTCTGACCCCAACACCTTGATTATAGGTAAGTATCTATGATAGTACGAACTCGTCTTATGGACAAGTGGAGACATTCCACAAAAAAGCTCAAAATAATTTTCTTATCTAAACTAAATGTATTTTATTAATCAAGGGCGATAAACAATTTATATAAGATAAGTATAGTACAATTCCATTTCATTCCACCACGTTATATTCCTTTAACATATATGTACGTTAACTGACTAGAGCTTAAATAATTTTCTTCAATATATGTTTTATACAGATATGGCTATGGCTTTCCTGGTATTGTTGGAATCCTCTTTTGTTTGTTCAGCTTCTAGTAGTAACATAGGTAATTATCATTCCTGCAAACAATGGTCAACAACGCAATCAGTAATCGTCTACAATTTGAACTATCAATGAGGTAGGAAAACCACTTACCCATCTGTACTTGTTCTCATATTCCACTGTTTTGAGCTTTTGTAACTACTATGAGTCACGTGGCCATTGTTGCTGGAATTGAATTGGTAGTCTTTCTTTTCTTCGTAGCTAAAGTAAACCCCATTATTGTTGGAGACGAGCGCATTTCTATAGGACGAACTCGAATTGTTTCCGTATTGAATGTTGGTTTGTTGTTGCATCGCATATTGGTACTGAAAAAAAAAGTGTTTAATTGGCAATTCATTGGCAATGAACTGGGGCATTGATTTTGAATCTGCACATGCATTTCCTTAGCAGGTCATTCTAGACAAAATGTATCCATTCCGCCAAAAGTGAAAATGAAAAGTCAACGAGGTTTTGGCATCACATTTTGGCGTTTGGCTGCTTTGAAACTTATGCTCTGCGCAAATTGAACATCATGCCAAACATCTTTATGGCAATCAAATTCGTCATTAAATTTGAACCAATTTCTGGAAATGTAGAACAATTAGTCTTTGGTAGAGTTATATCTTCCACCACAAGTGAAGTACTAATTTTCAAGGCATACATTATTGAAAACATTTTTTAATTCTGGGAAATTTTTCTTTGTTGAAATATTGAAATTCATACATATTTACTTACATTGGCCCCTTGCTGGGGATACGGATATAAGGCTGCTGTCTGTGACATTGTTGGATGGATAGATCTGCTGATTAAAGGAATTAAAACAATAAAAATTGGATTATTGGAAAGCAGCCAACAATTTCATATTTATCTGAAAAGGCTCAACCAAAAAAATTGTAACATGAAAAACACATCAGTTATTTTGAAAATATGTAAAAAACTATGTTTTAAAATATATTCTCTGAAAATTTACCCGTGGCTTGGAAAAGGTTGGACAGGCCCGATTATAAACTTGAAGTATTTACACAGAAAACAGACGTTTATTTTAATTGACTCTTCCCTTCAAAAAATTTTATTCGCTCAATTGATTATAAAACTATTTTTAAAATTTAAAACAAAAAATCGAGAAAATGCTGTTTTTTAAGCTTGGCCTAAGATTCGCCCCATTTTGAACCAACATCAGGTTCACACGTGCAGCACTTTGTTCGATTTTTAAGGACATTCCTCATGGAATCCAAAATTAAATGCACTCGCGTTTTCAAGGGCACGCCACTCAACACAGAAGCAACGCGCAACTGTCATATTTTGAAAACGCGAGTAGATATAAATTTTGATTTCGTGAGGATTGTCCTTAAAATAGTTAGAGGCTTCCATGGGATAGTGAACCTTGAATGAGTCGAAGAATCAACTGAGACAATAAAGTGAGATACAATTTTTGACGGGAAAGGTCAATTCGGTTGGTCATTTTGAAGTATGTCGTTGCTAGTGTGCTCAGAATTTTAGTGAAAATTGGCCGTATTCTACTTTTTAGCGCTAGTGTTCATTTCGAAATGACGCTAGGTGGCTGCATCAGTTTGTTTGTGTATTGTAAACCAACGCCATCAGTGAGACTGAGTTTGTATGTCGAGCAGTCCGCGCTGGCGGCGATAATGTTTCCAACAAAATTATTTTGTTCTAGCATCTATGTATGTTCTCTGTGGTATGTATGCGGTTGGAAAGCAACTTACTTATTCTCAGCGATTTGCAAATTGAACGGCAAATCCAACGAGCTCCTGGACTTGGCCCGAGTCACCTGGCCAGAGTTGCTTGAGTTGGACCGGCGATTTTTCTGTTTTTCATAGCCGAAGCAAAACTCTTCAATGTCGGAGTCACTCGAACTTCCATTGGACGAATCCGAATCGCTTTCGTATGAGTTTCTGCTTTGACGATGCTTCACATATTGGGGAGCTGAATACTGACTCTGTCTCTGCTAATGAAACAAAAAAAACATCAAAAAACGTTAAATCAAGATTTTAAACCTGACTAAGAAACGTGCATCTCCCATAAGGTAAATTTAGATTTATTTTTATAAGAATTAAAGCAGTAGCTGTTCTAGATTATTTTCTAGTCAATATATTATGGAACGTACACACGGTCAAGCAGTTTGACCAACATTGACTCCACCTCTCGTTTGTTCAAACATCCATCAAGTTTTACCAACAGCGGCACGAACAATCAATTTATTCGACCAACAATATCACACACGAACGACCGAAGCGCCAATGTTTAGCACCGACCATCCTAAAATATATGGGGGTTTGTGCAACTTCACTACAAATGCTCAAACATGTTCGGCGAACCTTGACTCTGCCCCCGACAACTCAAACCAAAATCAAACGTTTTAATTTTTTTCCAACCGAGCCGCCAACTGTTTTGGGGCCTTCCCCTACGCTGCATTATACCCAGGGACAAAAAACTACACTCAAACAATTGACATCCAATCAGGGATGCCAGGTGATATTTTAAAATGTCTTCATAGTTGTTTAAAAATGTCTTCAAATGTCTTCAACATTAAAATTATGATTATCTCCCTTAGCCAGTCGACAAACTCTAAGAATAAAAAAAACATCTCCTTTTTAACTAATGTGGAATAATGTCTATTTTTCAACATTTGTTAGAATTCAAGAGAATTTACTTTAAAATTTTCACGAGATAGTGTATAACGAGTTTCCCCTGGATTTTCTACTGAGTCTTTGATTAAAACTCTACCGGATTTTTTTAACTGAATTTCAACGTGGAATTCTCCCAAATTTCTTTTTAAAGAATACCCTGTAGGGATTCAAAATTGACCGTGTAATACTTGAAGAAACATTCAGAGAAATATTTTAAGGATCTTCTGGATACATTTTTGGAGCAACTTCTGGATAAATTCCTGATGGAGCATCTTATTACTCATACTAATTTCTGCTGGATGGAGCTTCTAATAACTTCTGGAGAACTCATGAAGAAATTTCCCGAGGAATTCCTGTTAGAACATTCCAAGGATTTACTGAAAGAACTTCCAAAGAAATTTTTGGAGGAACTTCCGGAGGAACTGCTGGAAGGAGGTTTCAGGAAGTTTCCCTCGAAGAACATAAGAAGAAGTTTATGTAGGCTTCAGGATAAATTCCGGAAGGATTCCTGAAGGATTTTCCTGATGAATTTCTGAAGGATATTCCTGAGAAACAACTTAAGGAATTTTCGGTGTGACTACTGAAGAAATTTCTTAAGAAACTTCTGGAGGAAATCTTGGTGATAGTTCTGGATAAATTCTTAGAGGAGCTTCTTGAGGTATTTCTGCGGAAATTTCCGAAAAAAAATCTGGAGGAAATACTAGAAAAATTCCATAGTATACTTCAGAAGGCATTCTTGGAGAATCTTTCGGCAACATTTTTGGAGAATCTTACGAAGGAATTCATGGAGGAACTTCCGAATGGATCCCTGGAGGAGCTTCCGCAGAAATTCCTGGAAGAACTTTCGGAAGTATTTCTGGGGGAACTTCCGGAGGAATTCTGCTGGAAGAACTGCTGGAGGAATAATTCGTGAAGGAACTAGCGGAGGAGTTCTGGAGGATCTTCCGAAGGAATTCATTAATGTACTTTCGCAGGAATTTCTGGGCGATCTTATGGAGGAGCTCCTAGGGTAAATTCCTGGAGGTCGCGTGGTCCTGGTGGGACAATGGGGGATATAAAATGGCATTTAGGGTCACTTATGGAATGGGGTGAATCTCATTCGGTGATTTTGAACGCCACGGTAACTACCTAGATGTCTAGTGTTCAACTTTCCACTCTTTTCTCCGCTTTTGCAAAAACTATACTTTATCTCCTTTCCAATCAACCTTTATTCTTTACTATCACCAGGCTCCAACATGCTGACCACCCAGTTCGCCACCCAATTCACCACCCCCATGGACGCCCATTCGATGTTCTCCTCGGCGTCCCTGGTGGTGAGTAGCGGTAGCACTGACGGGGTAGTGTAGCGTTGGCTGCGTTCGTGGTTTGTGGGAGTTGTTGGGTCGTTTAACATTCAACAACTACAAACATTTTCATATTTTTAAAACAATTAAAACGAGTGCTACAAAACGCGAAAATCTCACCACTCTTGGACCACACACTGACACTTGTTACAAACTTCCGGACAAATTCCTGGAGAAGGTTCATGAGAAGTTACAGAAAGAATACCAGAACGTTTTTTTGGAGAAATTCATAGAGGAGTTCTCAGAGAAAATGCTGGAAGAATTTCCAAAGATATTTCTAGAAGAATTACCAAAGGAATAATTTAACGAAGATGAGTATAACATGTTTTCATTTTCTACTGAGTCTTGAAATTAAAATTTCACCGATTGTATTTTGAATTTCTCTGAATTTCTTTTAAGAAGATTTTCGTGTAGAAATTTACCATGGAAAGTCTGAGAAATATTTATTAAACACCAGAACAATTTATTTCTAGTCGACATTTGTAAGAATTTCCTATGGAAATTATTTGAATCAAATTTCTTGTGGAAATTAAAAGGGATTTATTTTGGGAGTTCAGGAGAACTTGTGGAAATTAGGAAGAATTTTAGGAAGAAAGTCCTGGAGGATTTCCTTTATTTTTTCTTCACGGAAATTATTATTTACTTCCACGATAATTTGTACTGAATTTTTAATTTCAATTCTTTTCCTGATAATTTTCATCGGAAATTCTTCTTATTTTACACCAAAAATTCTTTTAAATTTTCACTGACAATTCTTTTTTAAATCCACAGAAAATTCAAAGAGTTTACCGACGGATATTCAGAGGAATGTCAAAAAGATCAGATGAATTCAGAAGGCAAAAAATCTGGTTCTATCCCACCGTTTGATTAGATTGAATCAAGTCATAGAAAAATTCAGTTTACTTTTGCCGTAAATTAGATCGGTCATTACGCTTCGATGTAATGATCGAAATATTTTTTTACAGACACGTCAAAAACGTCGCTGCCATCGGGATTTTTTTAACCAGCGCACAACTCAAGGTTAAGTGCGTAATATTTATATGATTTTCATAGAAGTCGCAGAGTTTATAAGTAAGCAGAGCCGTAGCGTGGACTCCCAGCGCCCTTGGCGAAACCTTTATTAGGCGCCCCTTACTCAGATGTTAAAAAAAACGTGCTATGAGCAGGGAGATTTAATTTTGAATTTTTGCTTTATGAATTCCTAAAACCTCTATAACCTGCATATGTTCCAATAGGTAGAAAGTAAGAGTTATTAAAAGACCAGAACATTTCTAGAAATCCGCTGAAGTTTAACGGTTTTCTGATAGATTTAATAAACTGATGCAAGTAAAAAAAAAGATCCAGAAGTGTGTGGATTCACGACAAAATAAAAAGGATTTAATTAGGAAAATAAAATAGCTCTCAATTTTCGCTTGCTATTCGATTTTGATTGCTATCGAATAAAGTCACATCAAGAAGAACCCTTATATGAAGTGGATGACCATTAGCCCTTTCGATGACGAAACATTCAATTTCGGAGTGGCTTGGTTTGCAAAAACTACTGATCATTCAATGAACTTCAACTTTGGAGTGAATTGGTTGATTGTAAGAATAGCGATTGGTCCAAGTCGTATCAAGAACAAAACAATTCCGGAGTGGGTTGATTGATGGCCAGAATAACCAACGGGCCCTATTCACATCAAGGTATATGAGTTTTTGAAGTGGGTCTGACGGTAGTTTGGTGGCACTGTTTGTTTTGGATGAACCAATAAATTTCTACTTTAAAGAAAGTCGGTTACTGATCTCCCCCCCCTCTCCCTAATCTGATTTAGCCATCGTTACTGAAATCCCTCGATGCATATTCTCATATTCAGCATACCATCATTTCGAATACTCTTTCCCGCTAAAAGCATTACCAGTTTATAAAGATTACACAAGATCGCATTTGATGATCGCATAGTTGTCGGCATAAAATGAGCGAATTTATCTCAAATTCACACAAAGTACTTCCGTACATCCATTATCAGATAACGGTTTGAATTTTTAAGTCGCGAACAAAAACTATATGTATTTGATTTACGCTTCTCCTTTGGCTTATTGAAATCCTTATCTGGGACTCCTTCCCAGAAGCTAGTTTCATGCTCCTTTCCATTTGCATTTCCTGTTCCTTCCTTTTCCTTCCACTTTCTTTCCCATCAAGTAAATAATTAAAAAGACATTCCCAAATAAGGGGAGCATGCCAACGTTCTGATACATAGAAATGTTATGACTCCGGGAGTTCCCAGTAAGGGACTAGCCTAGACCCCAAACTGCAGGTCTGACCAACGGCAGCTTCCGGGGTGGGCGCAAAATGCCTCCTTTCTCCCAGGTCCCAATGACTTTATTCTTAACACTTTACCTTTTTGGCTTATTCAACGGTATGGGCGGCAATGAGATACAGTGGCAATGGCTTTGTCAGTTAGCAGTGGCACTATCGCAGATGGCGTTAGGTACTGGCGCGACGTGTAGCTTGATGGTCGTTGGTCAGATGGTCGTCGAATGAACCGGCGGCGTCCACGAGGTGTTGCTTCTCGACGATCTTATGGCCGAGGTAAATTCCGGAATTTTCATCCGTTGACGGAAGCCGATAACACGACTTTAGTTGGCACGATACGTGAGAAAAGCTGGGACGAACAATAGCTGTCGTTATCAGGACTCCGTATGACAAAATGGCGTTCGTGGCGTGGTACCGCCCGTCGGTGCGGGCGAGAAAGTAGCTTCAGAAATACGAGTCCCGGCACCTCTGGCCAGAATGTTAGCAACCTCAGTGATTCTCACTTGGCAGGTCTTGCGAAGCTCGGGGACGATCGGCTTCTTCACTACGCACCGCTCACTGGAAGTCGTCTGCCGACCGGATAGCTTTGGTCAACGGAAGTCGTCTCGCAGAACTAGGGCCAACAGTTGTCAACCCCGGAAACCAATAACCAAACGTTGGCCAGCCATGCGTAATTCCTCGCTCCGGAGGTGCACTTCGGCATGCGGAAAACTACCAGCAACAGGACGCCGATTTGCAAGATGGCGTTCTCGTGTTAATAACACCTACAGTTGATGAGAGGCGTCGAAGAGGCGCAATCACCACACATGCACGTAGCTGGATTCCCACTTCCCGAACGTCAAACTATCGGACTGACTACTTGGGCTGATTTACCACTTATCATCAAATTCCAAGATTCAGAAGGAATGGAATGAACTTCAAAGATGCGAGTTGGCTGTAGGTTCTTAGTATCTCGTACCTCGACTGATCACTTTATTCCTTTCTTCATCGAAGACTCTGGAGCACATAATTTTGATAACCGTATTCATTTGCCATCCACTTTGCCTGTTCTAAAATTACGATTAGACACTAACTTGGCAAATTATTTCCCTGCATTTCAACACCATACACAAAGTGATACCATTCGGTAACAACTTGTATTCCGGCCTTCCGGAAATACGCCAAATGATTGATTATATTATGTAGTCCCCGAGAGAATCGTAATAAAAGGTTAAATTTGTATCACTTTGAACCAGTGAATTTTTAATCATTTCCTATAGCGGAATTCTGGATTTTGGCGCCCCCCTAAGGCCAGGCGCCCTTGGCGGGGGCCAACCCGGCCAACCACACGCTACGGCGCTGTAAGTAAGTAATAAAATTGTATTTTCTATTCGCTGGCTTATTGATTGTCTTCAAATGTCTTCAAATAAGTAGATAAGTCTTCGAATATTTCGAAAAGTCTTCAAAATGTCTTCACGAAATAAATGTCTTCACAGAGATTGAAATGTCTTCAAATTGAAGACATGTCTTCAAATCTGGCATCGCTGCATCCAATACACAATCAAGTCGCCAGTGCTTTACAAATTTGAATGTGCGAATGAATATGGCGGCATGTGCATGGACAGCAGCAAGCGTCGACTCTCGGTGTCAGCGTCAAGGCCCTTTCGTATGTAGAGTAAAGTGGGGCAAGAGTGGGCGTGGGGTAAGAGTACGTTTTATATATTTTGAAGTACACAGGATTTTGTTCTTACACGATTTTTTTTTTTCGCTCGTATTTTTGATCGTGTGACTTCAATTTACCACCAAACTCTTCGCAACATGTTTCAAAAAATTCAGAATAAATCGAAGAACAATCACATGATAATTAATATGCGTTAAACATTTAGGATGAGTGGAAAATTGAGAAAATGTAAATCGCGTAAAAACAAAATCCAGTTTATTAAAAAAGATTAACTAACAGCACTGCATCAGTTTAACAGGTATTCTGGCCAACTATTATCATGTGAAATTGTGAACGATTTGAATACATAACAAGGGAGATATGGTGTTAGATAATTTTTTGGTCGTTTTGCTAAAAATAATGGTGTTTCCGCAACTAGTATTTCATTACCATATATACGTTCAAGCAGGTCAACATTATACCATTTCGATAAGTACTTTATGGTGCAGAACATCAATTGGGTTGGTTTTCAAGAGGTCAAAACCATTAACTGTATTAATTTTGGGGCTGTGGGATAAAAGTACGCAGGAACGGGTTGGGCAAGAGTACGCATGTGAATCTTAAAGTTCTGATGTCAAAACCGTATCTCCAGACGAAATAAGACTACTTCCAAAGCGTAAAGATCCACAACTAAGAAAAAAGGGACAGAAATCGAAAATTATCACAAGTTTTAAGGATAAGTTGAAGTAATTTGGTGTTAGAAAGGACTTAGCGAACAAAGCACTGAAGCCTGGCACTGAATTCCAACGAACGATAAGCGAAAAGGGTTTTACCATAAACGCGGTGCTCGAACCGTTCTCATTCTCTCTTAGCAAAACCACAGTTGAGGATAAATCTGTACAAATTGAGCCCATGAGGAAGGTCCCAAACGGACCGAAACGTTGGACAAGATTAAATAACAGTGTTTTGATTTGGTCAAGACTGAAAAGCCATCTCCGAAGCATTAAACTACAGTCGAAATTAATAGTATATACGCATTGAGAACAATTTGTGCCCGCTGTCACTAAAGGGCGTTTGTGTGTCCAACAGATCCCCTTTGATTTTGCTGGGAAACGTTTTGTAACAAAAATTGCGCTTCAAACCGTTTCCTAACAAAATCGAAAGTGTCACACAAAATCTGTGGGGCACACAAGTCGACGTAGCAAATGCACCATCGTAATAGGAAAAGTGATAGTCTTCTAGCACAGACAGGTATTGCCTCAGGTATTGTCACTTGTCAGGAAATAAGTTAGGTATACCCACAGAGAACAGACGTTCATCTTCATTCGCGTGCTTGTGTAAAGTTTTTACTGGTCATTTTGAAGTATGTCGTTATGCCCCCGGTGCGCGGTGCTAGTGTGCTGATAAATATGGTTAAAATTTGCCGTGTTTTACTTTTTAGCGCTAGTGTTCACTTCGAATTGCTCCTAGTCTCGCTCCTAGGTGGCAGCACTACATTGTTTATGTAGTGTATGCCAATGCCATCACTTAGTGAGATTGAGTTTTTATGTCGGGCAGCCTGCGTTGGCGGCGCTGAGGTGCGATTTAAATCTTTACACACGTTTTTACCGAAAATTTGTTCGAGGATCCATGTCTGTTCTCTGTGGTATACCTATGTCATTGGTCTGATCGAGACCGCTGATTTTTTATTGTCATCCATGTTTGATAGCATTGAAAAGAATAGTGTACCGAAATTAATTGCAAAACTTTTGCAAACATGAAATATATTTTTCTAAGACTCTCATCGTTTTAGTAGCGCGTGGATTTTATGGTAGTAAATTGTTAATTTTCACCATAAACTTCGAACCGCATGTGAAATTTTTCTTTAGAAATCTCCAGAGTTCAAATTTCTAGAATAAAAGTCTATCATTTTTTTGATATTACATGGTTTTCAGCCATTTCCATATATACCAAAAAATTCAAACAATGTTGTTTTCCCTTGTCATAAGACGAGTTTGTACAATCCCATTTAATTCCACCACTTATTTGTACCTTGACAGATACGTATTTCGACCTCAACAGTAAGGTCGTCTTCAGTGTCTCGTACTTGACTCGACTTACGAGACACTGAAGACGACCTTACCGTTGAGGTCGAAATACGTATCTGTCAAGGTACAATTAAGTGGTGGAATTAAATGGGATTGTACAAACTCGTCTTACGACAAGTGAAGACATTCCACTAAAAAGCACAAAATAATTTTCTTATACAAAAATTGTTTCTGAATTTGAAAGTATCCAGAAAACCAAATTAGCCTTATAAGTCAATATTTTTTGCGCTTTTTAGATACTACAAAGGTCATAAGACTTATTGTTGTAACTACATTTATTTATGGTAGGAAGTATTTATTAGAGAATATGAACTTTTCGGAGAAAATGTGTAGTACGTGGGATCCCATTCAAACTAAAAATTCGAAATTTTACGATTTCCGAGAATCCAGAAGCCGGGATCTCGGCAAAAATTGTGACTAATATCAGTAAAATGTTTACCGAGATCTCGGTAAACTTTACCGAGTCATCGGTAATCGTTACATATCTCTCTGTAAAAAGTCAAATTTGCCAAATTTCGGTAAAATTATGACGAAATTTCGGTAAAAGAATTACCGAATTTGGGTAACAAAAATTACCGAGATCTCGGCTGTTGGAATCTCGGAGAAAATTTTGATGAGGTCGGAAAAATAATTTAAGTGTGTTGGGCTGCAACTTTGAGTTTTGTTTCTCTAATTCATTCATACTTACCTTTTTCCGTGACTGATGACATTTACATCTTGGTGCTGTCTGTTGATGGTGGTACTCACACACAAATCTGCAGATTAAATGAATAAAATTAAAGCAGAATAAAATTAAACAAAGATGAATATCAATAAAATAAAAACCCAAATTTATTTACCAATTTTTTATATTTATTTATTTATGGGTTGCGCCACCGCTTAAAAGATTAATGATTCAATGTGTGAATGTAAACAGTGTTTTTGTTGTTTAAAAAAATATATAACCCAACCTGCTTGATTTATTGAACTAGGAAACTACTCCGTAGAATGAAACCAGTTGCACTCGAATCGTTCAAGTCCATCTATATGAAACGCGTTTAACAAAAAAAAATCATGGGCTACACACATCCACACACATACACAGACAGACATGTGCTCAGTTTTTCGAGCTGAGTCGATTGGTATATTTTTTTTATGAAAGGCTGATCTCCCGATAGACCTCAAAGGGCGTTTTCTTCTGGGGCTAATTCCCCCTAGCTTTACATATTTTTTACACTAAAGACACGGAAGGAACCATTGAAATTGAAATAGGGAAAACGTAGAGGCGTATGGCTTGCACAACTTGAGCACAAACTATGATATACTCAATCCAGTTGAAACCCGAAATATGGTGCTAGCGAAGTTGGATTTTTCTCACAATCCGTTCGTTAAACCTAACTTCGGAAGTGGTGCGCTGAATAGCGCTTCGCGATATGAAAACAGCGCACCACTTCCGAAGTTAGGTTTAATGTACGGATTGTGAGAAAAATCCAACTTCGCTATACCCCAATTCCGGTTTTCAACTGGATTGAGAATATAAAATATGATAAAATAGGTAGTAGGGTAGTTTTGTGATATAATATTCGCCTTTTTTTCGGATAATATTTTGACATGCTTACTCATGAAAATACATCACTTCGAAGTTTTTTGGACAACTTGATTTAACACGTAAATTTAATGTACAGCTCAAAGCATACAATTTGACTGTGAGTTGATTTAGCTTTTGACGGAGACTGACAGAGTAGAAGACGGGGATATTATTTGTCGTAGTTCAAGTAGCGTAGAGCGAGGACTTATTGTTGGAAATAAAATTTGACAAGATGGTGATAAAGTCAATCAGCCAAAATTATAAAGTATTTCTAATGAAAAAAATTAACAATGATATCTACATACCATAATCAAGAGGCGCATCCTGGTTGTCAATCACGCAATCTAAAGAGCTTGTGGGTTGTTTAGAAGGACTAAACTTTTATTGTGCTTATCTAATCTAATATTTTTACCAGTGACTATACCGCCGGTTTTCATACATTTTTATCATCATTGAGGTTAGAAATCTCGATTCGTAGCGATTCGATTTGGCTAAAATTTTACTAGGCACTTGTTTTCAACCTGAACTTTCGATCTTTCAGTGAATTGTATTCATTTCTATTGATTTCGACTTCCGAATCTGGAAATAATTATAAACCATCACTTTTTAATATGGGGATTCATACAACAGACCTGTTTTTATAATTATTTCCAAACGAAACGCGTATTAGCAGAATATACCCAACAAACAATTTTAGCAGAATAAACAAGTTTCAAAGCCGAAGAAAACTATTTTTAGTTCTAAAAGCGCTTTACCCACTTGCAATGTTTGTTGGGTATGCATAAATGTAATTTTCATTGAATAAAAAGTCAAGTCATGGCCTGCTTGCAAAAAATCAGCCCAATCGAATGGCTAAGAATCAAGTTATTGACTTTCCAGCATGGCCATTTTGTATGGAAACCGAGCTTGTCTTTATACTTATTTCCATCCGTGTATAACTGGAGGGTTAATCAGTTAAGCGACAAATCAATTAAAAAAGTCAGACAATTATTACGAAATTTTAATTGCATTTTACCGTCTATAAAATGTTTAGAAATTTATTGAACAGGTCTCTAAAAATTCTTTGGAATGTTTCTAATTCCTGCAATCTCCACATTTTGTTTTTTAGCAAGCAATTTCAGTCGAAACCGGGCTTCACTATTTACTGTCCAGAACTCTTGGGACGTTCTCAAGAATTCCTAGGGCACTTAGTTCAGGACATTTTTTCCTTAAATATCTCCAGGATTTATTCCAGAAATATCTACAGGAACTCTTCCAAAAATTATTTCAGGAATTCATCCGGATTCCATCGGTAACTTCATTTCTTCCAGAATTCCTCCGGAATTTCCTCCAAGATATGTTTTCATCATTTTAGGACAACATTTTAGCAGCTCCATTTTTGAAAGAATTCCCAACCTAATTCACTGCATTCCTCAATTTCTCCCAGAACTTCTTTGGACATTCCGCCAAGAATTCTTTCGGAATTCCCTTCAGGGATTTTTTTCGTAAAATCCTCCGGAAACTACTTCGGAGATAAATCAATAAATTCCATTGGAAATTTCTCAAGACATGCCGTTAAAAATTCAAAGAAGGAATCCTAAAAAGCTTTATTACGAATTCTTCTTCGAAAAAACTTTCATAAATGCATTTGGAAATTCATTTAGGAATTCCTTGGAAACTCCTTTGAGAATTTCTTCGGAAATACCTATCTAAGAAAAATCCATCGGAAATTTCTTCAGGAATTCCTACGAAAATTGTTTTAGGATAAGTTTGGAAAATTCCTTTGAGAGGAATCCTTCGAAAATTTCTTTCGGAAATCGTTTAGGAAACTCTTTGGAAATTGATTTCGGCTTTTTTTCGTGTTGTGTTCAGAAATTCTTTCGGAGACTCTCACATTACGCCAGGAATTCTTTTGAACATTCGTCTTTGTAAGTTTCTCCGAAAATTCCTTCGGAATTTCCTCCAGGAAATCCTTTGGAACTTCCTGGAAAATCCTTGCAGTAAAACCACAAAACAATACAAAATTCCTGTGAAGGAATATCTGAAGTTCTTAAGGAAATCCCAATTAAATTTTTGGGAAGAATTCCTGAAAAAAAAATCGAAAGAATTCCTGGATGAAGTTCTGAAGAATTCCTTGAAAGAATTTTCTAATGGATTTTAAGAATTTCTCCTAGAGTTTCCAAATGGATTTCTTAGAAAATCACTGGACGAATTTATTTAAGAAATTCCTGAAATAATTGCTGAAGCAATTACTTACTTAAAAAAATGTAAGGAATTCCTAAATCAATTTCCAAATTAAGGTCATAAATAAATTTCCGAAGGAATTTTCCTGTAGGAATTCCGGAAGGTTTACCCGAAATAGTTTGCATAGGTATTCTTAAAGAAATTGACTTTGAATTTAGGATAGGAATAGGAATTCCGAACAAATTTCGAACCAAATTCCAATTCTTAGTATTCCTTCTTTTAATTTTCGGTAAAATATCTTAATGCATTTCAAAAAAAATCTGAATATATTCCAGATGTAATTTAGCGGAGAATTTTCTGAGATCGTTAATCAGCTTAAATTATGAAGTGCGTCTTCGAAAAATAAACAATGATATCTACATACCACAATCAAGCTAGGCACATCCTGGTTGTCAATCACGCAATCTTTAAAAGAAAATGAAGTTGTGGGTTGCTGCAAAGAAGGATTCAACTTTTATTGTGCTTATCTAATCTAATGTTTTTACCAGTGACTATAATTGGAGCAGGGTTGTGATGAATCATTCTCATGCGATGGTGATTGGAATTATCATTCGATAACTTCTCAGATGTGAAAAGTAGGCGAGTTGTCGTTGGCGATAACTTTCCAAATTTTGGAATCAATTGATAATAAACACAAAACTATAATTTAAACGTAAATATCACCTAAAACAATTCAATCTCAACAATGAAGTACAATCTGGTATTTGGCATTGTGTTTTGGTGTAATGTAGAGAAATCCAAAAAGTAACGGTACATGCTTCAAATCAAGGAACAATTATTACAAATCAAGAAACAATTTTGTATCATTCTCGATTATTTGAAAATTTTATTTTATCCATCCCTGAATTGGATGTCAAGTCAAGCGACAAATCAATTGAAAAAAAAGTCAGACAAATATTACGAAATTTTAATTGCATTTTACCGTCTATAAAATGTTTAGAATTTTTTAGAATAGGTCTTTAAGAATTCTTTGGAGTGTTTCCAATTCCTGCAAACTTCCCATTTTGTTTTTTAGCAAGCAATTTCAGTCAAAACCGGGCTTCAATACTGTCCAGAATTCCTTAGACGTTCTCAAGAATTCCTAGGGCATTTCGTTCAAGATATTTTTTTTATAAATATCTCCAGGATTTTTCCAGAAAATACCAAGATTTATTCCAGAAATATCTGCAGAAACTCTTCGGAGAATTATTTCAGGAACTCATCCGGATACCGTCGGTAACTTCATTCCTTCGGAAATTTCTCCTGTAATTTCTCAGGAATTTCCTCCAAGATTTTTTTCTATTCTAGGACAAAAGCCCTCCTTAGCCGTGTGGTAAGAGTCTTACCACAGACGCGCGGCTACAAAGCAAGACCATGCTGAGGGTGGCTGAGTTTGATTCCCGAAGCCGGTCTAGGCAATTTTCGGTTTCGAAATTGTCTCGACTTCCCTGGGCATAAAAGTATCATCGTGCTAGCCTCATGATATACGAATGCAAAAATGGTAACTTGGCTTAGAAACCTCGCAGTTAATAACTGTGGAAGTGCTTAATGAACACTAAACTGCGAGGCGGCTCTGTCCCAGTGTGGGGATGTAATGCCAATAAGAAGAAGAAGAAGGACAACATTCCAGCAACTTCATAAGGAATTTTCGAACGAATTCCTAACGTAATTCTCTACATTCCTTGATTTCTCTAAGAACTTTTTTGGACATTTCGCTAAGAATTCTTTCGGAATTCCCTCCAGGGATTTCTTCGTAGAATCTCCCGGAAATTACTACTTATAAATCCATAAATTCCATTCGAAATTTCGCAAGACTTGAAAATTTAAAGAAGGAATTCTAAGAAAGATTTATTACGAATTCTTCTGCGAAATTTTTTTAAGAAATGCCTTTGGAAATTCTTTGGATATTCTTTTGAAAATTTCTTCGGAAATATCTAAAAAAAAATCCATCGGAAATCCCATAGGAACTCCTGTGGAAATCGTTTAAGGAATACCTTCGAAAATTCCTTTGGGAAATTCTGGGTATGTTTCTCCGTAATTTCTTTGTAAGTTTCTCCGTAAATTCCTTTGGATCTTCCTCTAGGAAATCCTTGCAATAAAACCATACAAAATTCCAGCGAAGGAATATCCGAAGCTCTTAAGGAAATCTCAATTAAATTTCTAAAGGAATGTCCGAAGGCATTCCTGAAAAAAATTTCGAAAGAATTCCTGGATGAAGTTCTGAAGAATTACTTGAAAGAATTTTCTAAAGAATTCCAAGAATTTCTCTTGGAGTTTTGAAATGGATTTCTTAAGAAATTACTGGAAATCTGGATATATCTCCGAAGTAATTTCCCGATAATTGTCCCTGGAGGATATTCTAAAGGAATTTTTGGGGGAATGCCCGGAGGAATTCATAAATGTCAGAAATTCTTTCAGAAACTGCTTTAGGATTTCGTTCGTAAATTCCTGTAGGAAATTTCGGAGGAATTACGGGAAAAATAGCCGATAGAATGAATTCTTTAAGCAATTCCTTGAGGAATTTTTTAATGAATAACTAGAGGAACCTCCGATATATTACTTAGATAATTATAAATATACGAAGGAATTCCTGGAAGAATTTCTGGATGGCTAACCGAATTAATTCCTGGAGGTATTTTTATGAAAAATTACGAGGATTTTCCGAACGAAGTTTGTGTTAAATTCATGAAATCTAGACCAACATTTGAAAAGGGCGTAACAGCAAAAATTTAGTCCTTCTGATTCTTCGTCTACATAACGAAGAATAAGAAGTAACAAATTTTTGCTGTTACGTCCTTTTCAAATGTTGGTCTAGAAATATTACCTAGATGAATATTCTAAGAAATTTCTGAAAAAAATCTACAACTCCTGAAGCACATTCCCAAAGAATTCTTGAGAATATCCAAAGAAGTATGATGATGGATCGATTGCAATCCCGATATTTTTTTTGGCTTGAAGTTAAATCCAGATTCAAAACAGGGCATTGTTTCACTACTGTCCAGATTTTAGTAGGAATTCCCGTGAAATTGTTGGAAGTCGGAGTCGGAGTTTTTGAAGTAATTTCTGACGGAATTCCTGTAGAAAACATGATATGAAAACTCCAAAAGATATTTCTTTGAAAACTCCATTGGAAATTCATTCGTGATTTCCTTTAATACTTCTTTATGAAATTCCTACAGTAATTCCCCAATTTCCCCAATAACTCCTTTTTACATTCCTCCAAGGATTCTTTCGCAAACAACTCCAGAAATTCCTTTAGTAAAACCATAAAAAATCCTTTCTGAAATTTTTGAACTAATTATTCCAAAACTTTTGTTGAAACAATTCTTCTAAAAAAAATATTTAAGAACAATAGGGGAACGGTTCGGCACTTCACCCATAGCTCCTATTTCCATCCCATCAAAAACAAAGCAATGAAAAGGAATTTGGTTTGTTTCTCATTTTTGTGATTTTTTTCACCAGTGAGCACGTGTGTTAGCAAAAAGAAGCGACGAGATTGGTGTTGTATTTCTTTGTTATGCGATAAGATGAATATATGTTCAGTGAGATGGAAAACGGAACAGTTCCCCTATATGAAATCCTGAAAGAATTTTCTGATGATTGAATGATGGAATTTTGAAAGGCATTTCCGAAGGATTCATAAAATATTTTTAAATGAATTTCTGAATATTCTCGGAAGAATGCTCAATGGAAATTCCGAAGGAAATTCAAAAGGAACTTCCAAAGGTCTAAACGAATTTCTGGAAGATTTGCTAATAAAATTCCGGAGTTCTGAAAAGATTCCCGAGAGAAATTTCGAAGGAATTCCAAGAATTTCTTCTTCTGGTTTTCTTAATAGATTCTGGAGAAATTTCTAGCAGAATGCGCCAAGAAATTTCCAAAGAATATAAGGAATATCTTATGGAATTTCCAAAAGAATTCTAGATTTATCTCTGAAGTAATTTCTGAAAGATTTTCCGAATAAATCCCTAGAGAAAATTTCAAAGGAATTCATGGAGGGATGACCAAAGAAATTTAAGAATGTCGGAAATTCTTTCAAGATTTAATTTGGAAACTCCGTTAGGGGTTGTACACTAATGTGATTTTCCTTCTGTCAGGTCTCAATGGTCAGATCCCTGGGAATCAACGCGATTCACTAACCAATTGCCACGAAGCCTTGCCTTGTCGCAAGCAAGCCATTATGATTATCGTTATCACAATCCGTGTGAGGACGAGGAGTTTAGACAAAATTTTCAGTTCAACCCTTTCGTTGATCAGAGGAATTATGCACCAAATTTTCCGCTTATTTCACAGCCATCTCGTGGCAGGCCAATTCGAAATGCAACTCATTCAATATCCAATGGTCCCCGTCATGGAATACACGGTAGCAGCCTCCCTGCTACTGGTCTAATAGGAGCAGGACGGCGGACACCACCACGTCCGATGCCTACTCCGGTTCCCAGTGTTAATCCTTTCCAAGACTTAGATTATTATCCAATTTCCAATCGCGAAAAAACAATCCCAGTGGTGAAGTGGCCAATAAAATATGCTGGAGAGGACCGCGGTATGGGCCTCAATGATTTTTAGTGGAAAGTAAGCGACTGGACGAAGTCGGAACAGGTTTCCGAGTATGAACTCTTATGTTCGTTTGGGAATTTACTGACCGGACGAGCAAAAATGTGGTTCACTAGTAATAAACATCGTTTCAATACGTATTCGGACCTTATTGCTAATATGAAGTTGACCTTCAGGCATCCAGATTTGGATCATTTCATCTTGTGGGACATCTACCAAAAAGGCAGCAGAAAAATGAAACCTTTTTGGAATTCTTTCTTGACATTGAGAAGAAGTTCAAAAGCCTCACATCACCGGTGTCGGAGGTGGAAATACAGTAACAGTTTTGCAGTTATCGGTCCTTTTCGTCTGGCGGTCCAGACTTCAAACTGATGTCAAACTCAATGACAGCTGCATTGCGCTGCATATTTGGATGCACTTTTATTGCATCTGACGTCGATTGACAACCGTTTGACGTCTAGAATGCGTTGCAGTTATCGAACGGCATTCGTTAACTGAAAAGTAAACATTTTGCAGTTATCGAACGGCTACTGTAGTACAAGCCGTACGCCGAAACCTTCGTCCGGAGTACAAACGGGCACTAATTGGTAGGGATCTGTATGATCTGTATTCATTGCATATTGCAGGGCAAGAAATAGATGCCACCAATACGTACCTTTTTGTAAAACCACAAAATGCTTCGCAAACCAATGCCGTTCAAGTCGCGGAATATCGCTCAGGGGGAAACATCAGTAATTTTCAGGAAAAACGCCCGAATCATCTTTCCAATAAAGGACCAAACAATAACGTCAATTACACTCCACGTCATGGTTCCGTACCGAACCAAGGTAGTGGAGGGATCTAGCAGTGGACTAGGAAAGATTCCAGTTCCGCACATCCACCTGCAAAGATCAATACAAAACCAAAGATGGAAGAAAAATCGAACGCTATCAACTCAAAAGTTGATTCAAGGAAACTCTCAAATGTAGAATCTAAAACGGACGAACACGTTCCTCTGAACGATAAGTTCGTTTGCTTTAACTGCCGAAGTCAGGAGCATCTAACCCACCAATGCACAAAACAACCTGACTCGAACCCCTCTTCTATATTTTCGATACTGACAGATGACAGGCCTTTCATGAATGTTTCCATTTTCGGTAGGTCCGTTAAAGCGCTTCTGGACAGTGGCAGCCAGAAAACCTTATTGTCAGATCGGACTTGTCCAATTTGGAAGTTGAACAATACAAAAATTTTCCCTTCAAATTTAGTCCTTACCAGCGCTTCTGGTGATCCCTTACAAGTTTCAGGTCGAGTTTATCTCCCTTTCACAGTAGGGGAAAAACCAGAGTGATGGAAACGACGATAGTTGAAGATTTACCTATTGATTGCATTGCAGGAATAGATTTCTTCAATGCATTCGACATCCACATTTCAATGGATAATGTGTTTTTATTCCAAATTAATGTGGAAGAATCTTCCTTTTCCTCTCCTGAACTCGTTGAGCTTAGCTCCGAGCAGGATCGAGCGATAGACCGTGTCAAACAACTCTTCAAACAAGCTATGTCAGACCAGCTCGAGGTAACCTCGCTGGTCCAACACACTATAGAACTGAAAGACGAATTCAAGAGCTCAGCTCCGATTCGCGTTACACCGTTTCCATATTCTCCTTCCATTCATAAGGCGTTGAATGAAGAGATCAACCGGTTGCTTGCTCTCGGCATCATTGAGGAGTTGAATTCCGATTGGGCTCTGAATGCGGTACCGATCAAAAAACCAAACGGGTCGATTCGGTTATGCCTCGATGCGCGTAAGCTAAACGCCCGAACAAAGCGTGACGCTTACCCGCTCGCGCATATAGGAAGAATTCTAGGACGGCTGGGGAAAACGCGTTATTTGAGCACGATAGATCTCAAAGATGCGTTCCTCCAAATTCCCAAAACTCCAGAATCCAAACAGTTGACAGCTTTTTGTATTCAAGGGAGAGGGATGTATCAATACAATCGTCTACCGTTCGGCCTTACCAACAGCCCGGCCACTCTTTCTAGACTTATGGATAAGATTCTCGGGGCGGGTGCACTAGAGCCTCAGATATTCGTATATCTTGACGATATAATCGTGGCCAGTGAAACCTTCGAAGAGCACATCAAGCTTCTCGAGGAAGTAGCTAGAAGGCTGAAAGAGGCTAATCTTTCGATTAATCTTCAAAAGTCGCAGTTTTGCCTATCCGAAGTTCCTTTTCTTGGATACCTTCTTTCGTGCGACGGTCTAAAGCCAGATCCGTCCAAGGTTCAGGCCGTACTGGACTTTGAAGCCCCCAAAACAATCCGGCAGATCCGCCGTTTTCTAGGGATGGTAAACTATTACCGGAGGTTTATTGGCGACTTCAGTGCCATCACTGCTCCAATTTCGGATCTTCTGGCCGGAAAACCGAAGCTGGTGAAGCGGAATAACGAAGCCGAAGAAGCCTTCCGGACCATCAAGAAACGTTTGATCACTGCCCCAATTCTTTCAAACCCGAACTTCGAAAAGGAGTTCGCGGTACAAACAGACGCGAGTGATCGTGCCGTAGCTGGCGTTTTGACTCAGGTGCAAGAAGGGTCTGAGAGAGTAATAAGCTTTTCCCCCCAGAAGCTGAATTCGGCTCAACAGAACTACTCTGCCACCGAGAAGGAGGCCTTAGCGGCGCTCCTGGCAATTGAAAAATTCCGCGGTTACATTGAAGGATCACACTTCACGCTGATTACTGACGCGTCAGCATTGCAATACATCCGCAACAACAAGTGGCGTCCCGCTTCGAGACTCAGCCGCTGGAGTCTAGATTTACAACATCTAGACATGACAATAGTGCATCGGAAGGGGTCCGACAATATTGTCCCGGATGCCCTTTCCCGTAGCACATGTGTTGTCAATTCTTCCGAATCACAGATCTTATTCGACGAACTTATACAAAAAGTTCAAAAAAAACCAGCGCAGTATTCGGACTTCAGATTCGAAGACGACCAACTGTAGAAGTACGTCGCCGTCGATGACGAGCCATTCGATGTAAGGTTTGAGTGGAAGTTAATTCCACCAACCTCAAATCGAAACACTATAATCCAAACGGAGCATTTGAACAGCTTTCACCTCAGGGTGGAGAAAACTTTATCCCGGTTGAAACTCCGGTACTACTGGCCACATATGGCGTCGGATACCAGGAAGTGGATCCAGAAATGCCAAACATGCAAGGAAAGCAAGCCAGCATATGTACCAGTAATACCCACCCCCATCCCCGAAATAGTGCTAACCGATAATGCCACCACATTCCTTTCCAAGGAGTTTAAGGCCTTGTTGGATCGTTTTCAGATCAAACACTGGACAACCGCCAGGCATCACAGCCAAAGGAATCCGGTGGAACGATTCAATCGGTCCATAAATGCAGCAATTCGAACCTACTGTAAAACGGATCAATGCTGCTGGGATGTCAACATACCCGACATTGAACATGTTTTCAATAACACCGTCCACTCAGCAACGGGTTTTACCCCCTTTTTTATAACCCACAATCACGAGATCTCTCTATCGGGCACGGACCACTAACGGATCCGCCGGAAAGAAGACTATTCGTCTGGGCCGTGTGTCAATAACCGTAAAAAGATCAGTGATACTATCTACGATTTAGTCAGGAAAAGTCTGCTTAAGGCATACGAGACTAGTGCCAATAGATACAATCTGCGTAAACGAGCTCGTCCTAATGAGTTCAAGCCCGGACAACTAATATACCGTCGTAATTTTAAGGTCTCCAACGCGGGAGAATATTATAACGCGAAGCTCGCCCCCATGTATTTACCCTGTCGAGTAGGGTAAGACAGCATAATGCGCCCCACCTGGCCAAAACGCCCCTCTTTGATTTCTAGAAAACTATAACTAACTAAGGGCCAAAATCAGTTGGTACCTATAAATATTTGTAAAACCATTGTACTATGTGAATGTGGAAGTATTTTTGTATTACATAATGAAAATAATAGCAAAATACAAAAAGTGACAGTTTTGATGTAACTTTTTATGTTTGTTTGCTCAACATTCTGGAGCGACGCTAACATACTGTCCGCAAAACTTGCACTGGAACACTCAGTTGGGCAACAAAATAACTTTTCTCAGTGGTTAATATGATATAAAATTGCTTTCATCTTCAAAAACGTAACGATTTTCGAAAATATGTTTTACTGGCCAAAACGCCCCAGTGTAGGCAGGACGATATGCCCTTACCAACTGGACACAAGCGCGGCGAGCTTGCAGCAGTTGCTTCCCAATTGTATGGACATTATTGAAATGTAATTAAAATCTGATTAAATGGACTTTTGTTGGTTTTTTAATGTCGGGCACATAAGGATTTGTAACCTTTTTATTATGGGATTGATGAAATACTAATGAAGGGCTATGGAACGTCTCTGGCTAAGGTGGGGCGTATTGCCCAGGCACCTTTTGAAATCCATTTTTTCACGACTTTTCAAAAAAGCATTATTACGTGTTATCTGTAATATTTTTATATGACTACTCACGGGCAATGCATTTGCGACTTCTTGCACTACCAAATAACACAAAGTTTGTATAAATTGCGATGAAAAGTAAAAAGTTATCAAGGTTTTGCCTTAGGGGGGGCATATTATACCGTCTTACCCTAGTTGATAAACATGGAAGTAGTTCCTATTAGAAATACTAGAATAAGAGATCGGCGAAGACGCCATCTTGTTTCCAATCGAACCGTCAGAAGCGGTTCCATTTCGACTTGTTTACTTTTTGCATCCATAAGAAGCAAGCAAAAAGTTCAAGTGTTGCCAGTCTTATTTCCACGATTTCATGCATTTTCATACGATGCCATTCAGACAGTTTTTCACTCCGCCGGTCTCTGGGGGTTGCTAGTTCCTATGACAAGTGAGTTCATATGAGTTAGAAGACGAAGAAGGCAAGAATATAGGAGTGTGGCCAGCTGAGCATCTAAAACCGTAAACTCTCACATGTTAGTAATGTCTCTCATTATTTGTTGAATGTTAACTCTTATTTTATTGTTTATTAGTTGGTTCATTAAGTAGTGTAACCATTGCTTGGTTCCAATAATTGTTTGTTGGCCCTGCCACAACTCCGACATCCCTTTTCCCTCAAATACTAACCACTACGCCCTTTATAAAAAAATACACACCCACTAATACGACTATGGGACAGTGTCGGCACTCAGTGGCTTGATGAGTGTGAGAGCTCTGCCCCACTCACTATATATACACTGTGCCACCAAAGTACTCTTTAATGGGTAAAATAGTACCCATTATGAAGTTAAATAGTTCAACTCATTAAAAGAGTAAACAGCGTTTACTCATTAATGGGTAAACCGCCCGTACGTCAGTTCAGCGAGTGATTTTTACCCACTATTTGGAAAATGTTTTTCTAGAAAATGTGTAAAAATCACTCTTTATTATTTTGAAAAGTATATTCTTAAAAACTAAAATAAATTAAAACTAAGTAGTTATTAAATTATGTTTTGTTTTGAATAATATGCAGAAATATGATAGTATTTATTCGCACAACAAGTATACACAAAATACAATACACTATAGCTCCTAAAATCTATTAAATCCGGACCAGCGGCAATTTTTGGAATCTACTGTCTGATATCATTACCCGTCTAGTGCGGGCAGCGGCCACCACCCCACTAAGTTGGAGATATCGCCGATCAACAACTGGGTCCGCTGGATTGGCTGGCCAACGTCATCGCGAAGGATTCAATTCCGATGAGTTACTTCCAAAGGAATTTGCTAACAGCATATTTCAAGGGTCATCCTACTCTGATACGGAATGAGTGCATTCTTGTTTCTAGAACTTCGGTTTCGCAGACCGCGGATTTCCATCCTTACTACCTTTTTTTGTCCGGTGGAACTCGCTTGCCAGTCCCAATCGAATATTGTCCCGGGAAGTAAACAATGCGATTCCTTTTTCGTCATCCGACTCCGGGTTTCACGGGAGGTATAAGTCTCCTGATTTCCTTGACGATTCTTCGTAAAACTTAACAGTTACAGTACGTGAAGTTTTACCAACGTGAAGAATAAATTGATGAACCGTTAGCTGAAATAATCCGTCGTTTTTATTTCGTTTAATCACGCAAACAAATTAAATTGATCAAAAATAAATAATACTTACATTTAATTCATTCGAATTGGTTTTTGTTTCTCTTCGTTCTTGTTCAAGTAGATTTTCACCCACTAATGGGTATAATATCTCAACTTCGAAATGGGGAAAAAGAACACATTATCGAAAATTTCAAAATACTCATTATTATGACAGCTCAATATATCATCAAATAATGGGTCTTTTTAACTCTTTAATGAGTATTGTCAGGTTTACAGTGTACACATAGCTTGGGAGATCATTTTTGAGCATTGTAAACGACACTCTTAAGGCGTAACATAACTCGCCAGGAGTTTGATTGTGTTACTCACTCATAGGTGGAGTCACCTGACTAAAATGGCGTAAGCACCAATGTCGCGAGCATAGCTGTCAAAAATCGGTCATGATTAAATCATAAACGATTTTTGATGCTTTGGCTCCATCGAGAATCTTGAAAATCCTTTAAAAGGCTTGATCCTGAAAGGAAAAAGTCTCTTCTTGCCTGGAAATTCAAAGTGAACAGTAGTGCGCGTTTATTATCGAGTATTTTGTAAAAGGTTGTAATTAGTGTCTTTAGAGTGGAAGTGTTTAATAATCAATGTAATTGTTTCTTTGTTTTAGTTAATTAAAAGACCCATTGTTTAAAGGGTTAGTTGAAAAGGGGTCTGGGTCATTTGGCATAAAGTCATTTGGCATAACGCCATTTGGCATAAGGTCATTTGGCATAAAGGCCATTTGGCATAATGGTCATTTGGCATAACGGACATTTGGCATAATTTTGAACTGTAAGAAAAGAGTGGGTCATTTGGCATAACGGACATTTGGCATAATTTCGAGCTGGGAAATTTCGAAAGGGATATTTCATGTAATGTTTAGCGTAGATAAAGTAGGTCGAGGCTGTTTTTTGATAAATTTAGATTGATAGTAGACATTTTCCGGGAGAACGAAATAACAAAACGGCAGAATTACTTCCGAGAGAGGGATCACATCCATCAATGACTTATTCCGGCCACATGCCTACTTTTAAAGTAGGGATCGCTTCAATCCGAGCATGCGCCGTAAGACCGGATCAAATCCACCATTGCCTTAATGCGGGTAAGCGCCTAACTTTAAAAACTCAAGTAACACACTTGTCGTAGACGAGTTACTAAAACCAATCAAGTCACATATGCAATAAGCAACCATATCAATCTGAATTGTGCTTTTCGGGGAAGAAATCAAATCCTCCATTGATTTATTCCCGACAAGCGCCTACTTATAAAGAAGGAGTCACATCTACCATTGCCATAATCCGGCCAGGGCCTACTTTTAAAGAAGGGATCACATCCACCATTGCATTGCCATAATTCAGGCCACACACCTAATTTTAAAAAAGGGATTACATCCACCATTGCTTCAATTCGGACAAGCGCCTATTTTGAAGAACAAATCAAATCCTCCATTGCCATAATCCGTGCAAGCGCCTATTTCTAAAGAAGGGATCACATCCACCATTGCCTCAATCCGGGCAAGCACCTTCTTTTAAAGAAGGAATCACATCTACCATTGTCGTAATCCGGGCAAGCGCCTACTTTTAAAGAAGGGATCACATCCTCCATTGCCATAGTCCATGCAAGCGCCTACTTTTAAAGAAGGGATCGCATCCACCATGGCCTTAATCCGGGTATGCGCCTACTTTTAAAGAAGGGATCACTTCCACCATTGCCTCAATCCGAGCAAACGTCTTCTTTTAAAGAAGGCATCACATCCACCATTGTCATAATCCGGACAAGCACCTACTTTCAAAGAAGGGATCACATCAACTATTGCCATAATCTATGCAAGCGCCTACCTTTTAAGAAGGGATCGCATCCACCATGACCTTAATCCGGGCAAGCGCTTACTTTTAAAGAAGAGATCATATCCACCATTATAATAATCCGGCCAAACACCTAATTTTAAAGAAGGGATCACATCATCCATTGCCATAATCCATGAAAGCGCCTACCTTTAAAGAAGGGATCGGATCCACCATGACCTTAATCTGGGCAAGCGCCTTGTTTTAAAGAAGAGATCATATTCTCCATTGCCATAATCCGGGCAAGCACCTACTTTTAAAGAAGGGATCACATCCTTCATTGCCATAATCCGGCAACACGCCTTCTTTTAAAGAGGGGATTATATCCACCACTGCTCTAATCCGGGCATGCGCCTACTTTTGCATTGCATTGCAAATGCATTCTTCCCACGAGAGGACAATGCTTTTTTTAAATATTGTTATATTTACTATTGTTATATTGACGGGTGTTATATTTACTATTCCGGGGTGTTTCCCGCACCACTTAATAGTCACCATTTAGCGAACGCAAAGAAAAATTATGAGAAATATCCGTTATGCCAAAAGACCCTCACTTTTGACGTTGGTTACAATTATGCCAAATGTCCGTTATGCCAAATGACCGTTATGCCAAATGGGCTTTATGCCAAATGACCTTATGCCAAATGGCGTTATGCCAAATGACTTTATGCCAAATGGCCCGCTCCCGTTGAAAAGCATGCAGTGTTAGGCGTTAAAAGAAGTGTTAATTGGTTAGTAGAGTTAGTGTAAATACATGTTAATAACTAAGCCTATTGTTAAAACCAAACCATGCGACATAAAACCAAATTAAAATCTATTGTTCAGGCAAGTTAAAAACCAATTAAAGCCAGACCACGTGAAGGCAGAAAATTCCAATCACCACCATCGGTGAATTAGAAAAGAAGTGAAGAAAAAGGTAATTTCCACTAGTAATAACTCTATGAGGCTGAAAGTGTAATTAGGACGTCACAGGGGACTAATTTGGTGGGCAGGTCCACGAAGCGGACCTTTTTCTGTTTCTTTATTGGCAGTTTCTGGCGAAGTGGACAACAGCGGAAGATTCGGGGGAGTGGAAGCAAGAGCGCATCCAGGCCGGGACTCGGATAGTCGCCATTGGAGTTCCCGAGTGTTAGTCATCGGCGTCATACAGTCGCCATTGGTCGGAAATCGAATCCGACGCCATCTTTCCAGCCACTCCGAAGTCAAAGCCACCGTTTCCGCATTCGTCCGTTGCAGCAATACCGCCATATTTTCCGTTACCAGCTGCCAACCCGCCGGAAACCGTCTTCTTTATTCCCATCGTCGGGATTACGAGGCATCAAGCTCACCCGTCATAGCCAGGCCTGCCGCCGAATCGGATCGCGATCCAACAGTTACCAGCCTGATTGACGTCATGTCCTCAATAAATTGTAATTTAAGTAGAAAAGCCTCGAGCAGCTAATTTCAAAGAGCATTGCCCTGGTTTATTTAGCATTTCCACGACTTTTCGAGTTATTCGCTTTTTAGTAGGTTCAAAAGGAACCAATAGTTTCCGCTTTGAGTTCCCAAATCAGAAGTTGAATTTAAAGTTTCTTTCGGTGTAAGACAGCGGTGCAATATAGTTCATTCGTCACGTGTGAAGCCAGTGGGTAGGTAATTTCAATCTCGGTTGTTCCTGTGAATTGAGAACCCTTGCGTACGTGAGTTATAGCGAGCGCAAGCCAATAAGCGACCCTCAGACTAATAACCCTTTGCCAGCCGGCAAGTAATAGTAGAGAATCTTAAAACTCACTAACTCACCAATCCACTGGTGAATTTCCTCTCTCAAGAGCGCTGAGAGAAGTTAATTGCATGTTGTGGATAAGTAGTTTCTACCATGTGTCGTCCATTGTCCCTCTCGGAAGGAGTAGGGTGAATAGGAATAGCATAGGAGAAACGATCATAAATTATGAACCCGATAGTGCCTCTCATTCATAAAATCTCGCGAGTATTATACAATGACATCACGATCATTCATGATCAAAGTTTAATGGCCGGCCGAAGAATAGTCATTCGATCTCATTAGAATTCAGGTGTGTCTTTTTCTAGGGAAGATATATAAACTAGGGAATTCTATTGATTAAAGCGTAGTGACTTGTGTGATGTAGATATTGCACTCCATAATGTAAGTAGCAAGGGGGGGTCCCGTAGCGTAGTTGGCTACACGTTCGCCTCACAAGCGAATGGTCATGAGTTCGATTCCCAGCCCCTCCACGAAACCCTCGGCAGCCGCCGGATGCGCAGCCTACACGGTGGCGTATTGGGGAGCGCCCATACCGTTGCGACTGCCTGATGACGACTGACAAATTGTTCTTCTCGGAGGCATTCCTCCAACGTACCCGGATAAATGGCAACCGAACAATGCGCAACGATCATTGGATTCACGACACGGACAAATGGACACAATGGACTCACGGTGAAACGGACCAGCAACGACAACAACAATGAATAATGGAAAAATCTAAAAATAGATTCTGTGTGGATTCTGGCAGCAGAATACCACAGTAGATCTCGGCACAGTAGCGGTTAAGTAACACAGAGTGCCTACCAAATAAAGAAAGGAATAAAAAAAATGTAAGTAGCATGAACCCGATAGAAAGTAAATATGTGTCCATTTAAAGGATGATCCCCTCCGATTGTTATTGGTATTACCAAGGTGGTAGAATTGAGTTTGTGGACTCACTGGAGTTGTTTAGTTTTTCTTGTTATTTATTTCCCAAAATTATCGTTATTTTTGTTTACTTTGTTTGTTGGTTATATTTATACAAAAAAAATATTGCGTACATTTTTTTATTGAGCCCTGGGGAAATGTTACATTTTCAATGTTCCATAAATATTAGAAAATTAAAGCGTAAAGATATAGGACCTAGAATTTTTCTTACATAATCTTGCCTCACACACGCCGTCGGGAAAAAAACGTTGGTAACCCAGCCTCCCGAGGTACTAAACCTGAGTTGTGAAGAAAAGATGTAAAAAAAGGGAGAATGAAAAAGTTTAGTACCGAGCTTCCGCATTACACTACGGGACTGCAGAGAAGTTCTCTTGGTGCTTGGTGCTCGTTGAAGATAGACGTACCGCGTCGATTGTCGGTAACCGTGAAGCCCAGAGTTGAAGTGTTCCGCGTGTGAACAAGTGAAAGCCTGTTGGAAACTTCACTACGTTGACCGGAGTGATTGGTCGATAACCTAGAGAGACCGTCCGAACCCCAAGTGCGGTAGTTAATCGTCTCGAAGTGACAGTGCCATAGAATTGAGTCACTAACTGTGGAATTCGTGATTAGCGATAGCCAAGTGCATCGAAACCGCCGCTGTGACAGTGTCGGCAAGTGTGGCCAAAGCCGAACTTACTAAAACGTTTCCCAAATCGAGATTCCCCGACCTTCCGCGAGTGCAGTGTGCGCAAATCCCTCCCTAAAAAGCTGAACCATTGCATCGGTATTGGCCAGGGTGAACCCGGCGTCTTCCATCCGGCGGCTAGAGGCCGCCATATCAGTAGAATCTGTAGGCAAGCAACCCCTGGGATGAGATTAAGGTAAGTCTGCATGCTTAGTCCTAGCCTTGGCAAACCCCTAACTTATAAACTGTTGCAAGAATACTAGACAGCTACCCTATAAAGATGGTGTTCGTTTCGGAGGCTAAAAATGGTGGGGAGTGCAGCAAGTTAAGTGAGCGAACCAAGTACAAGATTTGGCGAGCGTGCGTCGCAATCGAGGGTGGAGAGATGTGATATTGTGGCGCCAAATTGTTGATGAATAAAACACTTGCTCTTGCACGAGGAATAGTTTGGTTTCCGACGAGGTCGATCAAGTGATCCGTGAAACCAACATCCTTAGACTGAAAAAGTTTGGCCTAGTGTGCGCTATAATATAATCGCAACAATTTGCACAGCATCTGAAAGTGTGGACATTCCAGCATTTAAATAAGCTGTACCTGCGACTAACCTGCGACGTACCAAGCTATCTAACTTTATACTGGCCCTGCGATAGCCCTATATAGCCGAAAAGGTGAAATAAAGTTAACTAAGTTCATATGCGCACGACATTATCGCAGATATCCTCTTGGGCAGTTAGAATATTTAAAATTGGGTTCCAATTGTTCTACTTGACTTCGAATGGTACAATGATATAATTCAGACGTTCTATCGCCAATCGAGGGTTTTTCAGAGTAGTGTAGAATATTTTATTAATTAAAGGGGTCAAATAAACTACATATTTCATACAGATATGGCTATGGCTTTGTTGTTGTTATCCTCTTTTGTGTGTTCAGCTTCTCGTACTGTGCGCGAGTTTTTGGGATGGATGTAATCACGAATAACGCCTGAAAATGATGGTAAATAACGAAATGAGTAATCATCTAAGTCTTGTAGTATCTATGACGTTGAAAAGTGACTTACTTGTGAGTACAGTGTCTCATATCCAGCTGCTTTGCGCTTCTGTTCTTGACTTGAGTCACCTGACCACAGCTGCAGGACTTGAATCGGTAGTCTTTCTTTTATGTATATCTATAGTGAACAACTGTATTTGGGAAGTTGCTCGTATTTCCATAGGATGAAACCGAATTGTTTCCATTAAGAGTGCTGGTTTGTTGTTGCATCACATATTGGGGAGCTGAAGTCTGATATTGATACTGCAAATAAAATATCGATAAGAGTTGAATGAATGATAAGAGTCGAATCCGGTACTCAAGTAATTTCATGGTCGCGAGAAAATCAAACTTCAAACTCGAAGGATAAGGGGATTTTCTTGCGTGTTGAAGTGAGGGCTGCGCTCTCTGACTTTTGTCTACCGACGGAGTAAAATGGCATTGCCGTCGTAGTTGTCCCACTTTTAACGAAAATTGAGTAACATTTTCTTGGGGAGAAGAGACGGCAATACATTATTATCCATAGTGCTGTCCAATGAGCAGCTCGAAGTAGCTCGAAGTTGTTCCCGTCCTGCCCGTTCTTTTTTGTCAACAAATCGGCATGAGCAGGACAGGGAGAAACTTCGAGCTACTTCAAGCTCTCATTGGACAGCACTCATTCTATCGTCAACTAACTTGTTGGTTAATTCGAATGTCGAAATTCAATGGTTCAATCATGCGTCAAAAATGGAAAGCATTTAAGAAAAATTTTGTATTTTTTTAGGTATAATGCAGCGTGTCGGAGGCCTACATTTTGATTTTCTATTTATTTTTAACCACGTAAGCTGAACTGCTACACACAACTTCTGTTTCAAATCTCAGCTCTCGCCACTTCTTCGTTCGTCAACACACGTTATGTCGACAATACACCCAATATTTTTTTATACGGTTGGTATTTATTAGTTTCTTTGTTAACACCTATTTTTTTTTGTTTTTTTGTGATTTTTTTGGTGGGATGAACTCATAGTTGCATTGACGCTAAAGGTCATAATTGACTAAAACCCAACCGTGTAAAAAAAGAATCGGGTGTATCGCCTCGACAATACAATTACTCTCTCTCTCGAGAGAGAGAGTGACCTCACTCAGCGTACACACGGTCAAGCAATTTGACTAACACTGACGTTATTTCTGTACTTTATTTGAGTCACCTGGCCAGAGCTGCAGGACTGGAACTGGTAGCCTCCATTAGGGGTACTGGTTTGTTGTTGCATCACATATTGGGGAGCTGGAGTCTGATATTGATACTGGAAATAAAATATCGATAAGAGTTGAATGAATGATAATAGTCGAATCCGGTACTCAAGTAATTTCATGGTCGCGAGAAAATCAAACTCCAAACTCAAAGGAAGAGGGGATTCTCTTACGTGTTGAAGTGAGAGCTGCACTCTCAGACTTTTGTCTACCGACTGAGTAAAATGGCATTGCCGTCGTAGTTGTCCCACTTTTAACAAAAATTGAGTAAAATTTTCTTGGGAAAAAGAGACGGCAATACATTGCTATCCATTCTATCGTCATCTAACATATTGATTAATTCGAATCTTGAAGTTAAATCATGCGTCCAGAATGGAAAGCATTTAAGGCCAAATCTTTCTCTTATTTTAAAACGTGTAATGCAGCGTACACACGGCCAAGCAGTTTGACTTACACTGACTCCACCCCTTAGGGTAAAACAGTTCCAAAATGTACCCATGGGACAAAATAACCTTTCTCATAATACCGCCTATATAATCTTCTTTAGAACAATTCTGAACAAATATTACCATTTTAATTTAATATTAGTTATTCATTATCGAGCTGCCATGAAAAGATTGAACAAAATCCACTCATTTTATCTAAATTTAGATTTTACAAACAACCATGCGTTCACTATCATTTCACATGCAATTGAGTCTTTTTGACTCACCATTCTGGCGTTTTGCCATAGGCCAATTTTTAAAGAATATTTTAAATACGTTATAAAGTTACGAAAACCGCGTTGTTTTGAATAGAAGGCCATTGTGCGATGTAACTAGTTCTGTATATTTTGCTTCTGCACGTTGAAATGCTTCGGTATCCTTGTTTATACTGGCGAAAACATCGTGAAAACCTTAAGGGGTGCATATTGGACCGTTCTCCCCTATTTAGTGAAGCATCCACCGTGTACCACCAACAGCGGTACGAACACTCTATTTCTTCGAACGACTATTTCACATATTGTCGGCGTGGCACCAACTTAGAATTCGGAAGTCGGGACTTCCGAACCGAGCTTTCTTCCGAAGTTTTATCTGTCAAACTAATTGATGCGTTGTTTAGCGCATCTTTAGGCGAATCTAGCGCACTATTTCCGAAGTTGGGAAAGTTGCCTGTATCTGGAGAAAAATCCAACCTCGGTATAAAAATCGGTCTTATTTTTTTCCGGATAGACAATACAAAGAACCGGAGCGCCAACTTTAATACCAATCATCAAAAAATATATGTGTGCAACTTCACTACAAATGCTCAAACATATTTGGCCAACCTTGACTCCGAACCTATATGATTTTTTTTTTCAATCAAGCTGTCAACTGTCGAACGGTTGTTAGAACGACTCCACACACGGTCAAACAAAAGTAGCAACCGAAGCATTCTCTGGGGCGCTGAGTTAATGTTGGTCCAACGTGTTTGAGCGTGTGTACGCTACCAGAGGCATGACATGATCATCATACCAGACATGATGTATTATTTTTGAGTGTCTTAGACGAAACGTTACAGTTGTTGTTCCAGTTACTTCCACTATATTCAACTTTCTGTATCAACAGATACGTATTTCGTTTTATATTTGACTTCTTCTCCATTGTCGATAACAAAACACAAAAAGTTCAATATTGTGGAAGTAAATGGAACAACAATTGTAAAGTCTTATACCAGACATCTTTACTCAGATAACTGTAAGCATTCAAACTAGCCGTACATGCAACGTGCAACAAGCTTTATAACGGCTCTATTATAGTCCCACAAAAGAGAAAAATCAATGTATAGTGCTTAGAGTTAAAGGGTATATGTCTTTATTCGTCGTCAGATTTGTATCCATTGATTGAAGGCAATATAGAACTACATTATCCACATGACAAGTTCAAGTACTTTTTTTTCAAGGCATACATTTCGAAACCATTTTTGTATTCTTTGAAACTTTGCTAAATTAAACTTGTACATTCATACCTATTTACTTACATTGATCCCTGGCTGAGAACACTGAATTGTATTTCCTGGGTATAAATAACTGAAATAAAAATCAAACAAAACAGAATAAAATAAAATAAAGGTAAAGATTTTCAATTCCAATTTTTTCCAAGGGGGACTTAAGGTAAAAAACCCAGATTAATCCACCTAGCGGTGATGGCGCCTTTCTCGCGCAAAAGGTAATAAATGTAGCCTTTACGCTTACACCTCGATGATGTACAAGAAAGGCAAAACAGTTACACCGTCTAATGTTATGATAGAAAATTTACACTAGTAGACGACAGATGGCGCTGCCAAAAGTTTCTCGAATTTCCTATGTTCGAATTTTGACTTTCGGACAATTTCATAGTACTATGAAACTGAACGAAGAGCATACTTACGCCTAAATGCGTGCAACACGAGCATCTTTATAGTACGATGAAACTCTTAATGGGAAGCCACGGATAAAATATTCATAGATGAAAGGCATTTTTCATAACACATTATTGTTCTATGTGACTATGTCTTATCACTATTTTAATATTATCTATTTTTTGCAATTTGCAATTATTATGAAATTCAATAGTGATCAACAGCGTTTTAGTCTCTGTCGGATGCAACTTGTTGCAAGAAAATCGGTTAAGAGTTTCTATGTGAAAATTTGGCTAATGTTTTTTATGGCATTTTGTGCACACACACACGCACACACATACACACACACACACACGCACACACGGACAGACAGACATTTGTTCAGCTAATCGAGCTGAGTCGAATGGTATATAACACTATGGGTCTCCGGGACTTCTATCAAAAGTTCGATTTTGGAGTGAAATGATAGCCTTTCGGTACAACTTAGTTGTACGAGAAAGGCAAAACAATGTTTTGCCAGTAACTCTGAAACGCAATGGTCGATCGGGCCGATAAATAAGCACATACAGTCATTAGCTGAATTCGTCAAGCTGAGTCGATTGGTATATAAAATATGCCAATCGCCGAGCCTTCTATCAAAAGCTCAATTTTTGAGTGGTCCTATAGCCTCTCCACTTAGTGTACGAGAAAGGCAAAAATAGTTTGGCTAGGTTGAATAGCAACCAGACGGTAAGGACATATTTTTACAGGGTTCACTGGAATCATTTCTGAGACAAAAAGACATCAATTTTCAAAAATGTTCACTGCTGATATTTGGTAGTTAAATATTCTAACAATATGGTCTCAAAAGGTAGGCAAGCATGAAGGTAGACCACAGAAATTAAAATTGGAAAGTCTTGAGAAATATGGCTGCTTGCAAGACTAAAAAATTATGATATAAAACATAATACAATAAAATATAGTTTTGTGATAATATTCTCCTTAGTTTCAGCTTACAGTTGATTATCCATCACTTAGGAGTCGTTCGATCTTGCACGGCTTGATCGATCACGTGAATTCAATGTACAACACAGAGTATGAAACACAGAAGACTGACAGAATAGAATACGGGGATATTAAACGTCGTTCTTCGCGCAGTGTGGAACGAGCACTGATTGTTGGAAATAAAATCTGTAAAACCAATTCAATGCCTACCGTAATTGAAAGGCACATCTTGGCCGAGATCATCGGAAATTTATTATCAGATTTGCATACATTGACAGGAATATTTCATGACAGTTGCTTTGTGGGTGATTGAAAAGATTGATGCAACTGCTGATTTGCTTATCTAATCTAATGGTTAGGGGTCTCCAGTTAAACCTGCAAGTAAAGACATTGGATTGCCATTCCGGAGATGGCGAGTTTGATTCTCGGTTCGGTCTAGGATGTGTATTCATAGTAAGGGTATGCGATAAGACTCTTTTTGATGATGATGATGGTCCCGCCACATACCCCTACACAGGTTTGATTTATCTTTAAGATAGTTAATTGAATTTAATTTTACAATTTAATCAGGTTTGCAAAACAAAACAAAAACGATCTGATTACTATTACAGATATAAATGTCATTACTTTCCATTACTATCCAGCAGAAATATGAAATGTAAAAAAACTGTTTATTTCATCTACAGATTTTCATAAGTATCAGTAGGGTAAAACGACCTATTATGAAGGGGTTAAGCGCCACGTCAAAACAATATTTATTTCGAAAACCAAGACTCGCGTTTCATGTTATTACAAGAAACGTTAGCCACTCGAAAGCATCAATAATTGTCAACAAAATCAAAACTTGTGTTACCACTCCGTCGATATCAAAAGTTTCGGTATCAACCGCGGAAATAAAACTCTACTAGAGAGCCTATTACTAATCCGCAGAATCATTGAAATAGCTGAAAAAGCGCAAGTCTGTACATAAATTTAAAAATCATTCATATCTGCCTTACGCGCGCGAGACTCAATCTTTTGTAAACACAAGAAAAAGGTCAAATTAAAATTACGTCAATAAAACGTTTATTAACGAAACGAAACGAAACGAAACTCAAAATGTCTTTGTTGATTCGAAACGAAACGAAACGAAATCAAGGCCCATTTAATTCAAAATTTTACAGACGAAACATAATTTTAATTTTTTTCGCGGATTTTTTACTTATAGAATTGATTTTACATTATGTACGCAATTCTGATTTCATTTTTTCAAAGTCAAATAACTGCTGGTTATATGGAATTGAGCTAACTCAAAACCAGAAAATTAGTGCATAGATTTTATTTTTAACGGCAAACCAGACGTGTTGTCGGCAATGCGAGTAAACGGCGCAATTTTTGTTTTAGCTGAAATTTTGTAGATTTCGAATGGTTCGAATGGTATACTACAACCGAGGGCTTTTGACCAAACTTGATGATGTTTACCTCGCTGTACTCGCCGGTGAATACGATGTATATGAATTATTGCTTTTAACTTTCAAAAGAGATTTTTAAAAAAGACAAGGGAATTTCAACTAAAGAACTAAGTACCTCGAACGATCGGAACGGAATGATTTATTGTTGCTAAATTAAAATGAATCAAAGTCCCTACAGCATACAAAATGCTGACCTAGCTCCTAGCAAGTGTCAGTTGGCCTGAATTCCATCGGTGCTGCGTCGTCTTCGTCGTCGTTGCCACATGTTGCGCTATCAGCAGATTCGGCTGTGTAACTTGTTGCTAAGTGCCGGGCTTCTGGAAGTTGGGATACAATCCGCTGATGATGAAGGATAATTATGGCTTATGGTAATCGTCTTCACTTAGATGTTCGATGGCTTTAGATCTATGGTTGAATCTAGATTGTGGTCAATAACTACTCCCTCCTTTTGAAGAGAATCGTCTCGATTCGTCGAATGATTTGACTTGGCCGGTTTCCTTGATCCTTGGATGTATGAACGAAGTTTACGGGAAAACTTTCGCCAGGCTGTGAAAGCTATGATGCTAATTGCGAATATGAGGCTTATGATAGACATTGTGAATGATGAGTATGTCTTCAACTGGTGAGTTGCGGTAAAATCCTCCAAAAGTTTCCTATTTTAATGTTGACTTCTTCGAGACGTAGAACTGGCTCGAAGCTACTTTCTGTTATGGAAAGGCCGTCAAGGGGTAGTATCATAGGAGATTCTACTTCAACCATTTAGATATTCTCGAATTTAGATCCATTTAGATAAACTGAGCAATTATGAAATTCTACGAGGTATGATCCTGTTAAATTTCGGCTAGATATACCACAAGAAGAGTTTACTTCCATCGATTTGACTTGTTTTAACACAACCAAATTTCCTGTTACAAGTTTAGTTTCTGAAGGAATGGTGTATTCGGTGAACGAACAATTCGCCGATTGTCCTTGTAGTAGGTTGGGGATGCATTCATCCTGGGTAATATCGATCAAATCATCTTGGTTGCATAACTTCCGCTTTTGCACTTGTTTACAGCGTTTTGCTACGATGTAGGTGGACGTGTTGCTTCTCATGGCTTGGCTGTGACTGATTTGAATAATTTTGTTCCCTACTGGTAATGGTTCGATAATGAAGTTTTCATACAATTGGTTCTCTAGCAACGGCACTGAAATAGCAAAAGTAATCTTTGTTTGATTATGATAAGCAGATATTTCCAGAAAGTCGTAAATTTCTTCTGAGCTATTTATAATTAAACCTTTTTCTTCTAACCTTTTTGAAGCGAATTCCAATTCTAGTGATGACAATATGTTTTTCGAGAGAATCTGAAGTTTAGAAAGTTTTATGGCTTCGAAAATATCTTCAAGATGTGATTTTAAAAAGTCTAGATTTACGTTGATTTTGAACACTTCTTTAATTATAGTGAAATCTGTTGCTAATTTTTTATTCCTAACTGCAATTAAATTTTTAGTAATTTGATTTTGTTGAATTTCTAACTTCCTAATAATCCTATTGATTCTATCTTGAAATTGAGAGTTTATACGTCTTTGCTCATTATTCTCTGTAATTAAATTGCTTGATTTAGAAAATAATTCATCGATAATTTTTGAGATCTTTATGAGATCATTGTCGTCCAAATTTCCAGTAATAACTTTGATTCCTGATCCTATAAAGTTGAACAATCCTCGTTTGTTACGGGACTTAGGTTGGAGTTCATTGAACAGTTCTAGAGTATTGCTTAACTTTGAGTTTAGAAGATCAGTTATTTCTGTGTGGTTTTCAAGAGAGTTCACACCAGCTATATTGGTTTCTAGGTTTCTGAAGATGGGTTCGTACCGTTTTAGGTTAATAACATGGAAAAGTTGATGATCACCCTTTTTCAGAAAACTATAACCGTCCTGAAGGGTAAGAAGTCCGGGATTGAGGGCCAGGTTAGTGATTCGGATGATTTGAGAGGATATGGGGTTTCCGTTCAGGATGATGGTGAGGATGATGATTGTTATGACGTTGTGGTTCCAACGAGTCATTCCTTGTGTTCCTTTTAAGAGTATCCAAAGCATAGTCCTTGCCTAAAAATGGAAAAGAATTAGTATTTGCTTGAAGTTTCTTTTTATTTACTCTATGTGAAATTATCAGAAGAGAGACCGGTTGCTCACTTTCTAATGCGGCGTAATTTAGATTTGTGTAATTTCCGTCGTTTCGAATCTACGTATGTTTGTTTCCGATCAGTTGCAACTATTGCTGATTTATATTGTCTCCTTGTTTTGATTTTACGCCTGGTAACTTTTCAAGGACTCTTGAGCCGGGTTCTAAAATCGGGGGTGGTTCTTTATCTGCATTGTGGTAGCTAAGTTGGTTTTTCTGAGTTTTCGTAATTGCCAAAACAGTTTCATCGTAAATTTTATCTCTGTATTCTACAATAGCGTCAATGTTCAGAGGTCTTTCAACTCCGTCTTTTATTCCGTAAAATACTTCGCGGGGCTTGAGTTTCGTAGAAGAATGAATAGTGTTGTTGTATAATGAGCAAGCGATGAAGAATTTTTCCTTGTTGGATAATTTTCCATATTTATGGCTATTGGTTCTAAAAATTTCGCTAATTGTAGAGTGGAAACGCTCTACGATTCCGTTAACTTGGCTGCAATTTGAAGGTGTGAAATACTGTTGTACATTAAGATCAAATAACAGTCCTCTCACCTCAATTGATTTAAGTGCAGGTTCGTTATCTGACACAATCAATTTCGGTGTACCGTACGTTGAGAAATATTTTAGTAACGCTTTTCTAACATCTGCAATACATCGGGATTTGATTGGAAGCATGGTGCCGAATCTTGATAATTTATCCACTACAGTTAGAAACAGATTTGGTTGAACTATATAAATGTCTACATGTATAATATCTAGAGGTTGTTTTGGAATTGGGGTTTCGGATAGCTGAATTTTATAGGGGTGTCGTTCATATTTTTGTTTATTACAAATCTTACAAAGAATAATGTACTTTCTCACCTTTTGTTTGAGATTTGGGAAATAGAGCCGTCTGGAGATGGCGGTTTTATTTTCGAGAATTCCGCGATGTGCGGTTTCATGCGTATCTGCTATAATCGTATTTTTGCTCTTCGGTTGTTCTTAAATCGGTTAACAACTTTTGAGTAATTAGAACTTTGAACGTTTTGCATCGGCTAAAGTAATTTTTATATGCTACTTGTAGTGATTGTATAATGTTTTCTGGACAAAGAATGCAGTTAACCTTACCAGGATTCATACAATCTCTGAATATTCGAATTAACGTTGCCATTCCGAAATTAATTTTAGTAATAGTCCGTCGATGTACTTTAGGAAAGACTTCTTCATAAGTTTCTGAATCTTCGTTTCCAATTCTCAAAATAATTTGATTATGGAACGCATTCAATGGTTTTTCGGTGCATTTAATGAATTCCGAGGAGTCTGTATCTGCAGAATGAACTGAACTGGAATCAGAGTCCTCTTCGTTTAAGTTTATTTCGGCGGGAATTCTGGAGAGAGCGTCAGCTACGACATTCTGTTTTCCAGGCCGATATTTTATGTCAAAATCGTATGCGGCTAACTGTAACCTCCATTTCACTAGTCTAGTATTTGGTGTTTTAAGATTAAGTGCATACGTAAGAGGTTGGTGGTCAGTATAAAGCATAAATTTTTGTCCAAAGAGGTATAGACGAAAGTATCTTGTAGCCCATACTAATGCAATAAGTTCCTTTTCAATAGCGGAGTAATTCTCTTCGCTTTTGTCAAAGTCCTCGATGCATTTGCCACTGGTCTGTCCTTGCCAATTACTCCTTGGGAAAGGACCGCGCCGATAGCAAAGTTGCTAGCGTCTGTGGTCAGGATAAAAGGTTTTTCGAGATCAGGGTATTGTAGGATGTCACTTTGCGTTAGAAGTGTCTTACAAAATTCGAATGTTTTTTTGAACAAGGGAGTATGTTCTATATGTTGGTCCTTACGCAATTGAGCCGTCAAAGGTTTTGTGATTTTGGCGAAATCACGGATGAACCTTCTATAGTACCCTAAAATTCCTAGGAATCCTTTCAATTCCTTTTGAGTTTTAGGTAATGGCCATTTTTTAATTGCCTCTATTTTATTGGGGTTGGGTTTTACTCCTTGATCGGTAACAATGTGTCCGAGAAAGGAAACTTCTTTACATAAAAATTCACTCTTGTCGAGTTAAACCTTTAGATTAACTTTCTCTAGAGCTTTGAAGATCTTTTCCGGATTTTCTATATGCTCCTGTAAAGAGGTTGAAAAGACGATTATATCGTCCATGTACACTAAACAGCATTTGCCAATAAGCGCTCTCAACACGTTGTTCATAACGCGTTGAAAGGTAGCGGGGGCGTTTTTTAAACCGAAAGGCATACGGAGATATTCATATAGCCCGTGGTCAACTGAGAAGGCTGTTTTAGGGACATCATTCGGGTGAACCTCTATCTGGTGGAACCCAGAGGCAAGGTCCAGTGTGGAAAAATATTGGCATCTTCCGTGTTTATCGAGAAGCGCGGTTACGTTAGGAAGTGGATATTTATCGCCAATTGTTTTTTCATTGAATTTACGATAGTCCACTACTAAACGCCATTTCTGTTTACCGGAGGCATCGACCTTCTTAGGGACTATCCAGATGGGTGAACACCATGGGGATGTGCTAGGCCTAATGATACCTTGGGATAACATTTTCGTTATCTGGTTTTCTACCTCTTGCTTATGGCAATATGGATACCGATAACTTTTAGCATGAGTGGGGATATCATCACTCGTTGCTATTCTGTGTTTTACGACATTGGTGAAAGTTAGATTATCGCCTTCGACGTAGAAAATATACGGGTATTTTGAAATAAGTTTTGAAAGTTTGTTTTTCTCCTCCAAACTCAGATGATCCAATCGAAGTTGGTTCCTTAGCCTTGGATCAATCGTGCGGTTATCAAAGTTTAACTGATTACTAGAATTAAAACTGTTTATCTTTGATTGTGATATTTCCTCAAAATTATTTATTTCAGAAAGCATTTCCAGATTTGGATTGATATTCACGGGAAAGTTACAGCAATTTTTCAATACGACATTAGCTTTATGACCCTTTGCTGTGTAAATGCCAGGTATGATCATCACATCCTGAGTCAAAGGAAGTGGATATTCAATGTAGAAGTCTCCGTTATCTAATTTAGTATTCAAAATGGTGGGGATTTCTTCCAAAGCGTTTAAGGTTATTGAGAAAGAATCTGGATATTTTCTGGACATTTGAACAGAGTAGTCCGGGAATCTTAGAATATTTTCAGAAGTTATTATCTCTGCCTGTAGAGTACGAAGGGACTCGTAGCCTAATAGTCCATCAAAGAATGAATGGAACTTGAACAATCTGAATGTAAGTGGGGGTTTGTTTGTGAATACGGATAACTTAGTAGTTTGTGAAATTTCAAATTTTCCATTTACATTGGTGACAGCAGAGGCATGACAATTTTTAATTTTCGCCGGTTCAATTTTACTTGGATCTACGTAATTTCGATTTGCTCCTGTGTCAATAAGAAATTTCAATGGTCCAGCAGCTGTATTAACTTCGATGAAGGGTAAAAAATTATTGGGTTCTATGTTTCGGTATCTTCCTGCTGAGGAAGTTGAAAATTTAAATCTTCAGGGATTGGCTGAACTTCTAGGCTGAGGTCTTGATAACCTTCGTCTGTGGGTACTTGCTCTATATAAGTGCATTCGTCTGTTGAAGAAATTACTTGCTCATCATGTGTATTGATATGAGGGTGGTTGCGGATGTTGGATGTTGACGTAGCTTCTTGTTTAATGGCTGGAATTTGCCTTACAGCTGTTTGAGGATTTTGGTTTCGATTTGGGTTTTGAGGTTGGAAGGTGTTGGTGTGTTGGATAGGGGTATGTATATGGATAAGGGTTCCTATACTGGATTTGGGGTCGAGGGTTTATCAAATTTTGGGTTTGCGACGGTGGTCTAAAGTTTTGATTCCAGGTTCCGTTGCGGTTAGGGATTGGTTTATACAGTTTGGGAGGTTCGGGGGTTACCTTGAAAAACGTTTTATTTCTTTCTCTCTGTCGTTTAGCAGCATTATCTTGTTCTAATGCATGTTGATACGCAGCAAGCAAACTATTATGGAACGTACACACGGTCAAGCAGTTTGACCAACATTGACTCCACCTCTCGTTTATTCAAACATCCACCAAGTTTTACCAACAGCGGCACGAACAATCAATTTATTCGACCAACAATATCACACACGAACGACCGAAGCGCCAACTTGAGCACCAACCGTCAAAAAATATATGGGGGTTTGTGCAACTTCACTACAAATGCTCAAACATGTTCGGCTAACCTTGACTCCACCCCCGACAACTCAAACCAAAATCAAACCGTTTTAATTTTTTCCAACCGAGCCGCCAACTGTCAAATGGTTGTTCGAACAACTTCACACACGTTCAAACAAAGCAGCAACCTAAGCGTTTTCTTGGGGGCGGAGTCAATGTTCGTCATACTGCTTGACTGGTGTGTACGTTGCATTAGGTTTACTGGTACGTGTTAGAGAAGAAATGGGTTCATGTAACCCATCGACAAATGCGGTAGTCAATATGGCTTCATAGGATGCCATTACAACTTTAGCACAAGGTGCCAATGCATTGTCCAATATCACTTTTGCATTAACGTCGGATAATATTTCTGTACAATCGTCGTAATACGCATCTACAGATCTATTTCCTTGTTTTATATATGGAATTTTATTTAAAATTGACGCGAGATCTCTCTTGTCGCCAAATCTGTCTATCAACTGGGCTTTAATATCTGCCCAATTGCACGAAGTTTGATTGTTGAGCAAAATCTCGTTTGCTTTTCCCGAAATTTTATCACGAATGACTGATGTGTAGACCGCTTCCGCTCGGTCCTTTTCGTTATCCGGTACTTGTGATTTTGCGCAATTTAATTTTTGTTCCACAGAATTTATCCATGCGGGTAAACCTTTTGTATCTCCATCGTATCCAGGTATTACTTTAATAATATCTGGAACGCGGGTAATATCGAATCTCGCTGGAGCTGGTTGAGGTGCTAAATCAGCATCAGCTCGGCGGTTTATTAATCTGTCGATCTGGAGTCTCTGCCGCTCTAACAGCTGCTCGAGCTCCTCGACTCTATCATTTAATTCTTGCGACATTCCGCGTGTCAGCATAAATTACTTCAGTACACACTACACAACAACGCACTTTTAAATTTTTTTTTTTTTGAACTACCACTTATGAATTACACTAATAATAATTAATTATTCACTTAAAAACACTTGTTATTTTCCTTTTGATTTGAATGGTTTGATTTTATTACTTACGGTTAAGTAGCGATGTTACGTCGCTGGGTAGCCCGATGATCCGTCGGGGATTCCGTCTTCTCGTATCGATGAGCCAGGGAGGGTTGTTCCCGATCCGAAGGAGTATCTTCACTAGATGAGCCACAAAAACACGATATTCTCTCGCGCTTGGTACACTACCGGAACTCACTAATCGAACACTCGCGGATCCTACCGACTGCGCCAATTATTACTTTTAACTTTCAAAAGAGATTTTTAAAAAAGACAAGGGAATTTCAACTAAGGGGCTGTCCATAAACCACGTAGACTCTTGAGAGGGGGGAGGGGTTTCGAAAAGTCTACGTTAGTCTACGAAGGGGGACGGTGGGGTATACCAAAAGTCCTCGTAGACTTTTTATTATTTTTTATTACAATTTATGCAGCAGCTTTGTGGGAAGTTCACTTCTTTGATTTTTAGGGTTTTTTTTTTTCGGCTGAACTATGGCTTAAAACTATCATGGATTTCATCTGGAAATTCTTCTATTTTGAGCAGGAAAATTCTCCTAAGTTTTCTACACAAACTTTAGATTTTTTTTAAATTTCCACTCGGATTTTATTGCAGATTCTACTAGAATATCTTTTGATTTTCGGCAGGAACTTTTATGGAAACGACAAGTGATTTTTAAGGATTTTCACGGGAAATTCCCTAGTAACATTTTCGTATTATATTGGTTTTATAACACTTTTGAAGAGTAAATGATGGTCTGCAAGAGCATTATAAAACTTAAAATGTTACTTGGGTTATGTCGTACTTCAACGGAAAATTCGTTGGAATTCACAAAGGAAGCATTTTGAAATATCAAAGAAAAAGTCATTTGAATTTCCATTCATTCATTAGACATTCTTTAGAGTTTGTAAGGGGAATTCGCAGCTACAAAGCAAGACCATGCTGAGTGTGGCTGGGTTCGATTCCCGGTGCCGGTCTAAGCAATTTTAAGGATTGGAAATGGTCTCGACTTCCCTGGGTATACAGGTTTTCGTGCTAGTCTCATGATATACGAACGCAAAAATGGTAACCTGGCTTAGAAACCTCGGAGTTAATAACTGTGGAAGTGCTTAATGAACACTAAGCTGCAAGGCGGCTCTCTCCCAGTGTGGGGATGTAATGTCAATAAAAAGAAGAAGAAGAAGAAGAAAGGGGAATTCTCCGAAATTTCTGCGAGAAACCCTTCAGAATTTCCACTGGAGATTTTCAAGGAAGTCCCCGGCAAGCTTTTCAAGTTTCGGTAATTCTTCGGAATTTTTGCGAGGAATTCTTCAGACATATAAATGAAACTTTTCGGAATGTCCATGGGATTTTTTTTAGAAAATTCACGGCATTTATTCGGTAGTTCTTATGCAAATTCTTCGGAATTATTGATGGAAAATGTTCGGAATTGCTATAGAAATTGTTGAAAATTTCCACGAGAAATTATTTGAATTTCCCATCAAAAACTGTATGAGTTTCCACAAATAAAATATTTGCAATTTTTGTAAAAAAGCCTTTATAATTTTCACAAAAATTAATTCGTTTTTTTTACGAAAAATTCATCAAAATTTCAACTAAAAATTCTTCATAATTTCCATCCAAAATTATTCGGAAAATTCTTTAGAATGTGGAAATTGCTCCAAATGTGAATCAAAAATTCAAAAATATCGTAGGAAACCATTTTAAAATTCCACGGGAAATAAATTTAAATTTTCACTGAAAATTACTAATAAACGGGAAAACTTTTGGATTTTAGAAGGAAATTTTTGGTATTTCAATGGATGATTATTCAACAAGATATTGCATGGAATTTATAAGAAAAGCATCGAAATTTTCACGGAAAGTTCTTTGGAGTATTATCGGGAAAATTTGAAGGTTATCAATCAGGGTAATCTACGATATTTCCACGAAAAACTTATTGGAATGTTGACTTAGCACTCTCGGAATTTCAACTAGGAATTTTTCGAAGTTCTGAAAATTGTTCGGTTTTTTACAAATTTGAACCGGCGTGGAGAATTATAGTTCAGAAGCGTTACAGATGTGAAGCTAAAGTTTTTTTTTAACTGTCTTTATTAGAGAGGAATCGAGTTCAGCAGAAAAATAAAAATAAAAATTTGGTTTCGGGAGCTATGGACAAAGTAAATTTGATAACGTTTTAAATTGATTTTTGTTCAGTTTAATTTTGTTATGTTTGAAATTCTAATTTTATTGTAATATTTACATATTGAAATTGATTTGAATAGCTGAATTGCTTAAAACGTGGTTTTTAAAATCGCATATGATATTTTGTAAAATTTAGAAAAGTCTACGTAGACTTCAAAGGGGGGGGGGGGAGGGGTTTCGGAAAAGTCTACGAAAGTCTACTAGGGGGGACGGGGGGGTTTGAAAATGTGAAATTTCGGTCTACGTGGTTTGTGGACAGCCCCTAAAGAACTAACTACCTCGAACGATCGGAACGGAATGATTTATTGTTGCTAAATTAAAATGAATCAAAGTCCCTACAGCATACAAAATGCTGACCTAGCTCCTAGCAAGTGTCAGTTGGCCTGAATTCCATCGGTGCTGCGTCGTCTTCGTCGTCGTTGCCACATGTTGCGCTATCAGCAGATTCGGCTGTGTAACTTGTTGCTAAGTGCCGGGCTTCTGGAAGCTGGGATACAATCCGCTGATGATGAAGGATAATTATGGCTTATGGTAATCGTCTTCACTTAGATGTTCGATGGCTTTAGATCTATGGTTGAATCTAGATTGTGGTCAATAACTTATGTACTTACTGAAACCTGGCTCGACGAGAGAATTCATTCAGCTCGGTGATTCCTTCAACGTATACCGAGTCGATCGAAGCTCTGCTAACAGCAATCGCTCACGTAATGGTGGCGTTTTAATTGCCGTGTCTAACGCGCTTGCTTCCTGCCAGATTGGCGTTGGGCGATTTATCTCAATTGAAACTGTTTGGGTCAAAGTGAGTCTTTCCACCCGGAACGGTTTTATTGGCGCACTGTATATTCCTCCAGACCGACGGCTTGATTGTAACTTAATGCAACAACACTTAGCAGCAATCGAATATGCATACTCTTTGGCTGACCTGATTGATTCACTTCTTCTGCTGGGAGATTTCAATCAACCCGGTCTTGTTTGGTCACCTTCTGGCCACCGGTTTGCGTTTCCTGATCCCGTAAATCCGACGACCACCCCAGCCAGCTGCCTTCTCGTCGATGGAACTGCTTTTCTGGGATTAAGCCAGATTAATTTGATATCCAATTTCCAATCTCGCTTCCTCGACTTGGTATTTGTGAACGAAAATTTTCCTGACGCATACGATTGCTCCTCTTGATATCCATCATCCTGCTTTGGAAATTTCTATCGCAAATGGCCGTCATGTTGGATTTGACGATTGTTTGGATGTCGATGGATTGAATTACCGCAAGACTGATTTCCAACTACTCCGACGTAGTTTGTCACGATTGGACTGGAACGCTTTGAATGACTTGGAAATTGATTCTGCTGTTAACCGTTTCAACAGTTTTCTACGCGACTGTGTATCTGCCTCCGTACCGAATTGGCGCTTCGGCTCCAAAAAAGCCGCCATGGACTAACGCTAATCTACGCAACTTAAAACGGGTTCGCACTAGAGCTCTCCGTGCTCCTACTAATCGTCGTTGTGCTATTACTAAAAGAAGTTTTTCAATTGCCAGCAATTGTTATCGTCGCTATAACAAGCAACTCTTCAAGCGATACGTGTGTCGTATCCCGACCAACCATTTCTTCAATTTTCTTTAAAATTCTTCATATAGATCGTTAAAGGTTTTCATATCAACCGTCGATAGCGATCGATGCCATTTCATGAAGAATTTTAAATAATCAAAAGTTAAAACACGGAAAATTTTTATCGATCTTTTCCAAAATATCGATATCAATTGATACCAACAAAAAGTTATTTATTTTTACAGTTCTACTTTACCGACCTGTCAAAATTTCCAACAAAAACGAAAACTAGATTCTTCATAGGTTTGCTTCGACATTTTTTGTTTATTTATTTGCTTAATCGGGAATCGAACCTGAAGAAGTGATGATGTCATAAATTTGCCCAGAGAACTTAACCACTAGCCCACAATGAAATGATGATTGTAAGCAGCTAAGTTGCATCAACATGCTACGACTTGAAATTTTCATTCGCATATTACTTGCATATAGGGGGATTATTTCCCACTTAACACCATTCTCACATTCATCTTACTTCAATACGTACATAAAATGACAACTGCTGTTAATTGGTTCGTAAATTGGAACTTTATTACGGCTTTTAGAACTGAAATCCGAGTGTCCTTTCATTCAACATCCGTTCATTTTTAGAAAATTTCTAAATCATAATTTTTGAGATGTAAACAAACCGCCAAATATCCATCGGTATTTTGGTATCCAACGATATGAATCGATGGACTAAAACGTAATGAAGGTGCAGCGATGTTCGACAGTAAAATTCGTTGTCAAAATATATCATAAAGTTGAGATCGTACTTTATCAGAAATCTGATAACGTTTCATGAATATTCATATCGTTATTGTGATTAATTTGATGGTAAAGATGTAGCGATGTTCATCTTTCAAATACTTTGTCAAAGTATATCGTTGCGTTGATATCATACTTTATATGAACTATGATATCGATTCATTAAGATTTGTATCATTTTTGTGAATAATGTAGTGTAAAGAAATACCAGCAAAATTATTTAATTTTAGATAAATAACTTCGAAGAAGTTTGACGAATGGTTGGCCGGGATACATTCAGGGTAATGACCAGCAATTTACAATAGAGCTAAAACTGAATTGAACTTTGGGCCCGTACACTAATTTGGGTTTTTCAACAACCCCCCCCCCCCCCTCATGTAAGATTTTTCCAATACAAATCAATTTTTATACACTCAGAAATAGACCAAAACTTGTAATAACATACAAACAAATCATTTTTCATATTCAAGATTAAATCGTTACACGGCGAGAATACGGAGGTTATACTAATCGAGTATAAACTGCACGTAAACGAACGTGGGGTCAACCAAGACAAACGCAGTTAGCATAGATTTTCCTCAGAGTATACGGAACGTAAAAAAAATGGCCGACGCCCCCTCCCCCCATAAGTGCTTACGTAATTAGTGTACGACCCCTTTGAAGAAATAAACAAAGCCTCTAAACCCAACTGCTTCAATAGTACTTCATAGCCATCGGCATGGTAAAAAATAAAATATTCTGTGGCGTGGTCAATTTTCACATAGCGGTGCGCAGACTGATTTTTGACGATAGATCCATCTGGAATCTTTCGGTTGTTCGAGTAAATTCTTGCTGTCGTCACTCAAGTCTGGGAAACGAGTTTTTTTATCGTCTCTTTGGGTTTCCAAGCTGAAACTCGCTCTTGCCTGTCCAAACAATAATTGTACAGTCATAGATTGTTATGGAAATATACATTCTTGCTAATTCCAGGCATCTATTGATATTTGCCTTCCTGGGCAAAGGCTTCTTATACTGCTGAAGAAGTTCTGAAATTCAAATTCACGAAGGCACCAACTTGCATCCATCGTTCAAGCCGCGAAAATCGGACGACTACGCTGGACCGGGCATATAGCCTGAATGCCGGACAGTGACCCGGTAAAAATAGTTCTCGACAACGATCGGACGGACGAGGTGCGTAGCGAGCAAGATGGATCGATCAGTAGAAAGACGATTTGCGGATCCTCCGCAGGCCTCAATCATTCTTTGGCAACGTGCAGCCAGGGACCGAGCTGAATGGAGACGACTTTTATGTAAGCTGGAGAGGCAACTTCGGCCGTAGTCCCCGGCAGTGGCAGACTAGGAGTAAACTTTTTGAACTCAATGCCCGCCAATTGCATGCATATGTATCTCAGGTTGCAAGTACTATGGATGGATACACATTAGACTGGCCCAGCTTAGTATGGGGAGAAAAAAATGTTGTCGAATTCCACGGGGCACCCCCTAGGATTACATAAGCTGGCGCAATTGATTTGAATTTTGTATGGGGATTTCAGCCAAAATGTATAGGAAAATACACCTCAGTCACTCATTTAATCTGGAAATTGGGTCTGATTGCTCAATTGAGCTCAGAATTGCAAAAACGGCAGTTGGTATGCTACAGACCAATTCCACAGAACATTGTATGATGATTAAATGAAATTTTACTTAGCTTTCGGCTGATTTATTAGGAGTTGAATTGTGTATTTTTGGATTTATTGATCGAATCGTATCAGTCGAAAACTATATGAAAGTTCATTTAATCATCATACAATGTTCTGTGAAATTGTTTTGTAGCATACCAACTGCCGTTTTTGTAATTCTGAGCTCATTTGAGCAATCAGATCCATTTTCCAGATCAAATGAGTGACTGAGGTGTATTTTCCTATACATTTTGGCTGAAATCCCCATACAAAATTCAAATCAATTGCGCCAGCTTATGCAACAAGCGATTGAGCTGAAATTTTGAGAGATTGCCTGTCATTAGACGAGTTTATACAATCCCATTGAATTCCACCACTTAATTGTATCTTGACAGATACGTATTTCGACCTCAAAAGTAAGGCCGTCTTCAGTGTCTCGTACTTGACTCGACTTAGTCGACTAAGTCGAGTCAAGTACGAGACACTGAAGACGGCCTTACTGTTGAGGTCGAAATACGTATCTGTCAAGATACAATTAAGTGGTGGAATTCAATGGGATTGTATAAACTCGTCTTATGACAGGTGAAAACATCCCGGATAAAAAATATCATTAAAATATCATAAATTTTATTGTTACAACACCATTTAAGACATAATTTTTACCATTGAATATAATGGAGTTTTGACAATAAAATCACATGAGAAATAATGGTTTTCCACGATAAAATGAATGGTAAATGGGACTTTTACAATAAAAAAGGGGGGTTGTTATGTATCTTTACAATAAAAAAATCGAAAATTTTCCATACAAAATTTTGAGCAAAACAATTGATTTTACGGTTCTTCAATGGGATGATTTCGGGCGACAAAATAATAGAAAACATTGTGATTTAAATGTTTTCAATTACTGTTTCTATTGTTTTACAATAGAAATACAACAGGATACATTATACTCCAACATTACAATAAAAATACAATACAATTATTTGCTTTACAAATTATTTTATTTTCAATTTAAGTTTAAAGCAGTTTAAACTTCATTTTAACTCATTTTACCTCTCTTTGCTGTCGGGACTTCCGAACCGAACTTTCTTCCAAAGTTTTATCTGTCAAACTAATTGATGTGTTGTTTAGCGCATCTTCAGGCGAATCCAGCGCACTACTTTCGAAGTTGGGTAAGTTGCCTGTATCTGGAGAAAAATCGAACTTCGATATAAAAAGCGTACTAACTTTGTTCCGGATAGACAATACATGTTATAAACCTGTGAAAAATGTAAATTAAAAAAGAATGTTAGTTTTATTAGAAAAAGTACGTCGAGAAGAAAAGAAAAAAATACCTGCATCAGTTCTTATTATATCCCGTTGGTGAGATTGGCCAAGCATCAGTATTTCATCATAAGCTTCATTTCTATAAAGGAACAAGGATACATGTTACCAGGTATGTCATTAGGTATTATTACGATTATTTTTTTTATTTTTTTTTGTTCGGGATGAACCACTGCGTCCATTATATACATTGAACTTTTGTAGTATAAGATTACGACTACCGGTGGTGAGTATAAGCCGTTTGCCAGCCCAATATAATTACTTGACACTTTACCGGTCGCTACTAAACGTGCTAGGTGACCAAATTTGGCAGCGCGATAACACCGCTGCTATTTAATGAACTATCAAATGTCAAACGTTACCGGTATGGAATGCAGCCTCCAAAATGATAACCGAAAATAGTAACCGATGCGAAAAAGTTTGACTAATCTAAAATGACAGCACGGCGAGTGTGATCAAAATACTCGTGCTCAGGCCCAGTAATGATGCTCTAACGCGTTCTAACACTTTATATACTTACCACGGTACAGAAGCCATAGTGATCTACCGTTGCCCAGCACCGAAAACTGTAATGAAAAAGACACTTTCTGCACCATACAGTTTTATTATTTTCATCTCTTCACTAATTATAAACAAAACTGTACACGCTCAAATGAATCCAGCCATTCTCCGAGTAAAATGATAAGCAAAAGTTTTTGTTCCCTTTAATTTTTTGAACTCCAATTTTATTGCATAACATTTCTTGACTTGCAATATGAAAATATATTACTTGAGAATCGGTATAATATTTTTATTCATTTTATAATCAAAGCTATTATAATTTTATTGTTTTCAATTGTTATTTCAACAATATAATAAATCCATGAAATATTCCAAAATTATATTAATTCAATTACATTAGACGAATTTCCAGATCATCCAAACCGAAAACTTTCATAATTTGTTTAGTTTTTGGATGTGCAATACCAAACATAAGCGAACAATAAAAATATAATAGAATGTATTGGTAACATTTAAATATATTGTTATGTTAATGTAAGTACAATAAAGATCTTTTACAACCGTCAACATTTTACAATAAGCGTACAATAGTTTATATTGTTTACCACACAATCTATTGTATTTCAATGGGTTATGTCGTTCAAGTTACTGTAATTTTTTATCCGGGATTCCACTAAAAAGCTCAAAATAATTTTCTTATTTGAGAGATTGATTTTCTCACCCAAATACACAATCGTGGGGGGTGCCCCGTAGAATTCGACAACTTTTTGTTTCCTGGGCCAGTCTAATACACATCCTAGACCGAAACGAGAATCGAACTCGCCATCTCCGGAATGGCAATCCAACGCCTTTACTTGCAAGGTTAACTGGAGACCCCCAACCATTAGATTAGATAAGCAAAATAGCAGTACAATCATTCTTTGCAATAACCTACAAAACATCTATCATGAAATATTCCTGCCAATGTATGTATGCAAATCTGATAATAAATTTTCGATGATCTCGGCCAAGCTGTGCCTTTCAATTACGGTAGGTAGGTTTTATTCCAACAATCAGTGCTCATTCCACACTGCGCGAAGAACGACGTTTAGTATCCCCGTCTTCTGTTCTGTCAGTCTTCTGTGATTCATACTCTGTGTTTTACATTGAATTCACGTGACCTATCAAGCCGTTCAAGATCGAACGTCTCCTAAGCGATGAATTGTCAAGTGTAAGCTGAAACTAATGCGAACATCATCACAAAACTATATTCTATTGTATTATGTTTTATATCATAATTTTTTAGTCTTGCAGGCAGCCATATTTCTTAAGACTTTCCAATTTCTGTGGTCTATTTGTAAGAGTAAGGGTAACTAGTCTCGGAACAATACTACCCTTTGTTGTTAGAATATTGAACTACCAAATATCAGCAGCGAACATTTTTGAAAATAGGTGTCTTTTTGTCTCGGAAATATTTCCAATGAACCCTGAGCCTGTTTTTGCCTTTCTTGTACATTAAGTATACGGAAAGGCTATAGGATCATTCAAAAATTGAACTTTTGATAGAAGGCTCGGTGATTGGCATATTTTATATATTATTATATATATTGCGTTTCAGAGATACTGGCAGAACATTGTTTTTTACCTTTAGTCCACCTCAGAAAAATTTTAAATTGGAAATCTTTACCTTTATTTTATTTTATTCTGTTTTGTTTGATTTTATTTCAGTTATTTATATCCAGGAGTTGCAATTAAGTGTTCTCAACCAGGGATCAATGTAAGTAAATAGGAATGAATGTATAAGTTTTATTTAGCAAAATTTCAATGAAAATATAAAAATGGTTTCGAAATGTATGCCTTGAAAATAAGTACTTGAACTTATTGAGTGGATAATGTAGTTCTATATTGCCATCAATCAATGGATACAAATCTGACGACGAATAAAGACATATACTCTTTATCTCTAAGCACTATACATTAATTTTTCTCTTTTGTGGGGCTATAATAGAGCCGTTATAAAGCTTGTTGCACGTTGCACGTACGGCTAGTTTGAATGCTTATGGTTATCTGAGTAAAGATGTCTGGTATAAGACTTGACAATTGTTGTTCAATTTACTTCCACAATATTCAACTTCTTTTTATCAACAGATACGTATAATTTAATTATAATTCGTTTTCACTTGGAAACTTTTTCAGTGTTTTGTTACCGACAATGAAGAAGAAGTCAAGTAAAAAACGGAATACGTATATGTTGATACAGAAAGTTGAATATAGTTGAAGTAAATGGAACAACAACTGTAAAGTCTTATAACTGTGTAACTGGGGCCCTCCTTAGCCGTGCGGTAAGAAGCGCGGCTACAAAGCAAGACCATGCTGAGGGTGGCTGGGTTCGATTCCCGGTGCCGGTCTAGGCAATTTTCGGATAGGAAATTGTCTCGACTTCCCTGGGCATAAAGGTATCGTCGTGTTAGCCTCATGATATACGAATGCAAAAATGGTAACTTGGCTTAGAAACCTCGCAGTTAATAACTGTGGAAGTGCTTATTGAACACTAAGCTGCGAGGTGGCAATATCCCAGTGGGGGATGTAATGCCAACGAAGAAGAAGAACTGTGTAACATTTCCCCTAAGACGCTCTAAAATGTCTGGTATGATGATTATTTCATGCCTCTGGGAGCGTACACACGCTCAAATACCTTGGATTCAGCCCCCCAGAGAATGCTTCGGTTACTGCTTTGTTTGACCGTGTGTGGAGTCGTTCGAACAACCGTTCGACAGTTGACGGCTTGATTGGAAAAAAATCATAGGTTCGGAGTCAAGGTTGGCCAAATATGTTTGAGCATTTGTAGTGAAGTTGTACACATCCCCTCTTCCTTCGAGTTTGGAGTTTGATTTTCTCGTGACCATGAAATTACTTGAGTACCGAATTCGACTCTTATCATTCATTCAACTCTTATCCATATTTTATTTCTAGTATCAGTATCAGCATCAGACTTCAGCTCCACAATATGTGATGCAACAACAATCCAGCACCCCTAATGGAGGCTACCAGTTCCAGTCCGGCAACTCTGGCCAGGTGATTCAAATAAAGTACAGAAATAAAGTCGGTGTTAGTCAAATTGCTTGGCCGTGTGTACGCTGAGTGAAGAATGAGTGAGATCTCTCTCTCTCTCTCTCGCTCTGAGAGTGCGTGAGAGAGAGAGAAAGTAATTGTACTGTTGAGTCGATATTGTCGACATAACGTGTATTGACGAACGAAGAGTGGCGAGAGCTCAGTTTTGAAAAAGAAGTAGTACCAGTGTACCAGTTCAACTTACGTGGTTAAAAATATATAGAAAATAAAAATTAAGGCTTCCGACACGCTGCATTACACGTTATAAAATACCATTTTTTTCTTAAATGCTTTCCATTTCTGACGTACGATTTAACTTCGAGATTCGAATTAAACAATATGTTAGATGACGATAGAATGGATAGCAATACCATTTTACTCAGTCGGTAGACAAAAGTCAGAGAGTGCAGCCCCCACTTCAACACACAAGAGAATCCTCTCATCCTTCCAGTTTGAAGTTTGATTTTCTCGCGGCCATGAAATTACTTGAGTACCGGATTCGACTCTTATCATTCATATAACTCTAATCGATATTTTATTTCCAGTATAAGTATCAGACTTCAGCTCCCCAATATGTGATGCCATATCAAACCAGCACCCTTAATGGAAACAAATCGGTTTCATCCTATGGAAATACGAGCAGCTCCCCAATACAGTTGCTCACTATAGATGTACAGAAAAGAAAGACTACCGGTTCAAGTGCTGCAGCTGTGGCCAGGTGACTCAAGTCAAATACAAAAGCTCAAAGCAGCTGGAAATAAGACACTGTACTCATAAGTAAATCACTTTCCAACGTCATAGATACTACAAGATTTAGATGATTACTGATTTCGTTGTTTACCATTATTTTCAGGAAGAATAACTGCCTGCGCTATTCGTGATTACATCCATCCCAAAACTCTCGCACAGTACGAGAAGCTGAACATACAAAAGAGGATAACAACAGCAAAGCCATAGCCATATCTGTATGAAACATATAGTTTATTTCCCTTCAATTAATAAAATACTCTACACTTCTCTAAAAAACGCTCGATTGGCGATAGAACGTCTTCTTTTTTTTTCTTCCTAGGCAATCTGGGGGAATCTGCTCATCAGACATCCTGGGTTGTCCAGGAAGTGCGGGGTTAGGGACCACCTCCAACACAAACGAGGGGGCAGGACTACATCCGCGACCCGCTAAACCGTTTACATTGCCGCCAAGCCCATCGTCCCTTCGGTACAACCAGAAAGTAATGCTTCAAAGGGGGGCCAGTGCACAACGCATCCTCGAGGTTAGCTGCGTGACCTTGCAGCATCGAACATCGTGACTCGCTTTTTTAGAAGAACACCATGGTATCGTTCCAGCGCATTGCCGGCTTTCCAGGTGGCCTTACCACGCCCTATGTCCTCGGAAGGTGGGAAGGGTCGACTTCACGCCTGCTTCCCTCTGCACGACTGGTATCAAGAATGATGATGCCGCGTGCACCCCATATTGACCTCTCTGCGATAGGGTCTATTCGCCAACACACAGAGGGACTTGCCGACGCCTGCCCCAGCCTTGACGAGGACCCCTTTCCGCCCTCGGGCTCGGAACCCACCCGGTTGACCGACGCCGCGAAAGCGACGATACCATATTGTTGTATGACCCATGAAGCCGACTCCGAACCCTTGGACCACGTCTTATTTGCGCCTGAACTAGCCATCCTTGAGTCCACGCGCCACCTTCTGTGTAGCTCCGAGACGATTTGGACGATAGCCGATAAAACGGCGTTCCAGCCAACTTTTTCTTTACACATCCTCCGAACTAGGTTGTCCGGGGTGGTGTCCAGACCACATGTGGCAAGCATGTGGTTACGCATTGCGCGAAAACGTGGGTACACGAACAACACGTGTTCCGCCGTTTCCTCTAAACCTGCGCACACCAAACACTCGGACGAGGCCGAGCAAGCCAGCTGCGTTACCTGTACTGTGATTTTGCAGCACGCTTAAACGCCGGGCACTTCGAACCCCCCATGGGGTGATTGCTGTTCACAGTTTTGCTGGAACAAATAAAACAATTGGGAGGGTTCGTGCAGCATTGTGCCTTATGTCGCTCCAATCCGCAGCGTCTGCAGAGATTGCTTCTGTCAGGGCCTTTGCAGTCCCATTGCTTGTGCCCGGTTCCAGGCACTTGAAGCAAACTTCGGGCTGCTCGTATATGCCCACAAGGCACACCGACCATCCCACCTTGACGCTCCCTAACTTTACTACCTTCGTCAGGCATCCGCTGCAAATAGCCGAACCAATGCTACCTGCGTCCCTTCCCGTAGCCGAACGGCTGCGGTGGGCGTCTCCACTTCACACTGTCGTCGCAGTGCCGTGACGAGCTCTTCGACTTCAGTGATCTCGTCCAGGTCTATAACCCTTAGATTCACCTCCGTCGCGAGTGCCCTCACCTTGACCGTCTCGCCTAGGACTTCTTCCGCCAACTTCTTGTAGGCGGCGCTCTTTTGCGATGCGCCCCGCTTCAGCTCGAGAATCATCTCGCCCATCCGGGTACGTCTTATTCGACGTACGTCGGCGCCGAGTTCACCGAGCTTGACGTCACTCCTCATCGCCTTCAAGACGTCCGAGTACTTAGCCTCGTACAAATAATAATCGAAATACATCCTTACAGGGAACCATCTTGGGGAAGTATCTTCCAACTATACTAATTTTTGATATATGTATAGCAAAAAACTAATATAAATCGTTTCACAGTAGGTCAAGGTGGACAAAAATTGAAACTAAAAACCCTGATTGATCCAGCGGTGTTTGTGTCTTTCTCGTACATCAGACATACTAAAAAAAGTCAGAATTTCTTAGCGTGTTTTTTTTTGTATATAAATCGTATTTTGGCCATAACTTTTGATCTCATAGTCCAATCTGGCCAATTTTCAATAGGAAACAATGGATTCCCCGTCCAATGCAACTTATTGCAAACAAATCGGATCAAGATAAGTGTCTAAAAGATGGGTGAGTTTTATTTTGCGCACATACATACATACATACACGAACACACAAAGCAAACATCATCTCAATTCGTCGAGCTGAGTCGATTGGTATATAACACTATGGGTCTCCGGACTTTCTATTACAAAATGAAAATCGTCTTGGAAGTGAATATATAGCCTTTTTGTTACACCTTGGTGTACGAGAAGGGCAAAAAGTACAAAATGACGGGTTATCCCCGAAACGTATATATCATATAATGATATATGATATTCCAATCAAACGCAAAAGGTAAGCAAAGGTTTAGCCTTTAAAATTCGTCACGATTTAGTGTAAAGTGCAAATTATAATCGCTAGGTGCAGTGTTGTCCTACACTCAAGGCAAAAAATTCTGCTCTTTGATTTTACTCCATCTAAACGATTTTATAGTCTCAACTAAGTAAGTTCAACTAATAGAAGGATATTTGAATTTTCTAAATGTCATGGCAAACTGTCAAAAAACTGCACTCCAGAGCCACAGGAGCGTGCGCGCTGAAAATACACTCCAGTGAAAACACTCCAGTGTATTTTCAGTGCGCGCGCTCCTGTGGCTCTGGAGTGCATTTTTTTGACAGTTTGCCATGCCATTAAGAAAATTCAAATATCTTTCTATTAGTTGAACTTACTTAGTTGAGACTATAAAATCGTTTAAATGGAGTAAAATCAAAGAGCAGAATTTTATGCCCTGAGTGAAGGACAACACTGGCTAGGTGAAAGCAGAAAGTTGGCGGCGGCAGTAAAATCACGAGCGCGCGTCAGAAGGAGAAGCCGTAAAAATGTATTTGCATCGATGGAAATAACCTTCCCCCCCTCCCTCTCTCTCTTGTAATTACTAGGAAGGGCAGCACGTCGCTTGCCAGGACAAAGGCCTCGGCAAGCTTGGCTAAGCAACGGCCTACCGTGTGAGGCTGGGTGCTTCAAAGACCTCTTTTTAGGGCTAGCTCGGCCTGGAGAACCTCTTTGGTCTCAAGATCGGCTGGTGTATAACTCTACTTCACTAATCAGACCTAGGAAATGTGGGAGTAATTAACAAAATCTAGTGTTGATAAAAACGTAAAAAAAACCCAGATTAATCCATATAGCGTTGGTGGTGCCTTTCTCGCATTAAGTTAAGACATCCACCTTATATGGGGTTTATATGGTCCGATCAGTGGCGTAGCCACGGGGGTTGTTTTGGGTATAAAACCCCCCCCAAAGACAAAATTTTAGGAAGAATTTTTTTTTTGAAAAAAAAATGTTCGGAAAACCCCCCCAGACCAATTTTCTGGCTACGCCACTGGGTCCGATGTACCATTTTCTTTTCTTTCGCAATACCGATCGTTATGAAATTCAATAGTGATCAACAAGGCTTTGTCCCCTGTCGAATTAAACTTGTTGCGAGAAAATCGGTGAAAGATTACTATACGAAAAGTTGTCTAATGTTTTTTATAGCTTTTGTGCACACACATACACACACCTCTTGGAGCAACAAGCGGTGATAAGGGCAGGCAACTGCGCGGTCACCTCTGAACGCTCCATCAAACTCTTGGGGGTAATGATTGACGATAAGCTCACCTTTGGTATCCACGTCAATTACGCCTGCAAGCGTGCCTCCACAGCTGTAGTGGCATTGTCCCGGATGATGTCCAATAGCTCTGCGGTTTATGCCAGCAAGCGCAAGCTTCTGGCTAGCGTTGCTCTGTCCATACTGAGGTATGGGTGGCCAGCTTGGGCCACTGCCCTGCGTATTAACTGCTACAGAACGCAGTTAGAAAGTACGTATAGGCACATGTGCCTTAGAGTTGCGAGCGCGTACCGTACCGTGTCGCACGATGCACTTTGCGTCATCACCGGTACGATGCCTATTGACATCGTTATCGGTGAAGACATAGAGTGCTTCGAAATGCGCGGCACGAGAGGCATCCGTAAGACTGTCAGGTTGGCCTCAATGGTCAAATGGCAGCGTGCGTGGGACAGTTCCACTAAGGGTAGCTGGACACATAGGTTGATACCGGAGATAGGTACGTGGGTCAAGAGGCGTCATGGGGAAATCACTTTCCACCTGACCCAGGTCCTTACAGGCCATGGTTGCTTCAGACAGTACCTACACCGGTTCGGACACTCGGCCTCGCCCGAGTGTCCGGTGTGCGCAGGTTTAGAGGAAACGGCAGAACACGTGTTGTTCGTGTGCTCGCGTTTTCGCACAATGCGTGACCACATGCTTGCCACGGTGGTAGGCAGGTGGTAGGTGGTCATTTGGCATATACAGTGCCCGTTCGATTATTGCAAAATATTTACATTGCATTTAACGAATGGCATTCGATAATTGCAACAACTGACAGATACCAAATCGAATGTCAAAAAAGCGAAGGGGCACATCAATGTTTATTTTTATCAGTGCCCATCGAAGTGGTTTCAACGAGTCGACGGATTGCAGGTATGTACATAAATAATAGATTCCATAATTCCTTAATGATTCACGATTTCTTAGGCTTAGATACCAAAAATGGTAAACGATCAGCAACAATAAGGTGTGGTTCTCTGGTGAAAATGCTGGTGACGAAGCTGCAAATAATCGAAGAAGCGGAAAAAGGAGAACAATCGTTCGAAATGATTGCGAAGAAATTCGGCGTGGCAACTTTATCAGTTTCCAGGTACGTGAAGAACAAAACCTCTATATAAAGGTAGAAATACTAGAATAAGAGATCGGCGAAGACGCCATCTTGTTTCCAATCGGACCGTCAAAAGCAGTTCCATTTCGACTTGTTTACTTTTTGCATCCATATCAAGCAAGCAAAAAGTTCAAGTGCAGCCAGTATCATTGCCACGATTCCACGATTTCAATAAAAAGTGCAAAGCGTTGTTTAATAAAAAATAACAGATGTCTCTATATTTCTTTAATTTAGGGATCATGTTTGTGTCGGAAAAGATATACATACATATGTACATTGACTTCTCCAAATGAATAAAAGTGTGCGTGACTTCGCTGTATTCCTGACAATGTGTGCTGTCTTCCTCCAAAAGTATTCGTGATATGTTTGCCGCAGCAAGATTACCACCCACTTTTACTTTATATATCCTATACAGTGACGTTAGTGTGCGAAAAACTGCGCTTGGAGAACTCAATTGTACATATCTAATAATTGAAGTAAAGTCTAATCCAATAATAAACTAATAATTGAAGTAAAGTGTTGTTTACCTTGTAGTTATCGCATTGCTCCAATTATACCTTACAACATTAGCGGAGATAAATACGAAACTGTTGGTATCCTTAATTAGTTGATTTTTGTATCTATTTTTGACGGCTTTTGTGATTATTAATGCAAATTTTTAGAGAAATAAAAAATGATGTTTTTTCAACTAGCTTTTAAATTATTTTATGCATTACCATTGGAAAGCCCCCCGCCTAAAATGACAGACCGATATTTGACATCTGAAAGTGACGGTTATCTGCTTTTTAATTGCAACACGTTGCAATAATCGAATTTCCATTTAAAAAGCGTTGCAATAATCGGTCTTGCAATAATCGAACGGGCACTGTAGTCGTTTGGCATAACGCCGTTTGGCATACGGCCGTTTGGCATAAAGGTCGTTTGGCATAATGTCATTTTCAGAAAAATATATTAAGCTCGTTTAGTGGAATGTATTAAACCGTCTAAGACGAATTAAGTACTGTCCATTTAATTCCACCAGTTAATTGTCGTTATCTTTGCAGATACGTATTTCGATCACAACTGTGTGGTCGTCTTCAGTGTCTTGTACTTGACTCGACTTGAAGAAAACAATCGCAACTTACACTATTTATATTACGCTAGGTACCTAATCTAATCTTATTTGCCTACTTTATTTACCTTTACAGTAAATTACTTTATTGTTTAGGTAGAAACTTGAAGAGCCAAGAGCTGCCATTTCCCTGATCCTTATTCAACAGCGCTGTTTGTACCTGTCGGTGGATTTCCAAACTCTCAGCTACATCGAGTTTCCCTGGAGAAGAGACATTTCTTAAGATTTTAATATTTGATGCCGTAATTGGGTGATTTTCCTTATACACATGCTCTGCTACCTTAGATCTAAATTCGTAATGTAATCCCTTATCGTTTTCGCTTTGCGCCTTACTCACTTCCGCCATATGTTCCTTGAACCTTATATCTAATGATCTTTTTGTTTGGCCTACATAGATTTTTTCACATTGGGAACAACTTATCTTATAAACGCCTGCCTTATTCAACATTTCTACTTTATCCTTCGTTGAACCCAATAGAGACTTGAGTTGGTTGCTTCTACTGGAGAATACTAGATCGATGCCGAATTTCCTTAGTCGAGGGCGTAGCTGGTTGGTGATGTGTTTATCATATGGGACCGAAACTCTTCTCAGCGGCTCCTCTATCGGTGTCAGCGTTGTATGTCCATTTCGTCGTAGGGTCCTTTCCTTCTTGTTGATGATCGCTCGTATAGTCCTCTCCTGGTATCCGTTGATCTTCGCTGTTTCCAAGATGTATTGTAGTTCCTTCGTTTTTCCTTCTTCGCTCAGGGGTATCGTCTGCATCCTGTGGATCATGTGATGAAATGCTGCCATTTTATGTTGGTACGAATGGTTCGATGTATATGGGATGACTCTCATGGTGTTCGTGGGCTTCCTGTAGATTTCGAGGCTCAATGTTGTATTTGCTTCCCTGATGACTAGTAGATCCAAGAAAGGTAGTTTACCTTCTTTTTCCTCTTCGAAGGTAAATTTGATGTCCTTATGCACGTTGTTTATCGCTTCCAAATTGAGCCTCGAAATCTACAGGAAGCCCACGAACACCATGAGAGTCATCCCATATACATCGAACCATTCGTACCAACATAAAATGGCAGCATTTCATCACATGATCCACAGGATGCAGACGATACCCCTGAGCGAAGAAGGAAAAACGAAGGAACTACAATACATCTTGGAAACAGCGAAGATCAACGGATACCAGGAGAGGACTATACGAGCGATCATCAACAAGAAGGAAAGGACCCTACGACGAAATGGACATACAACGCTGACACCGATAGAGGAGCCGCTGAGAAGAGTTTCGGTCCCATATGATAAACACATCACCAACCAGCTACGCCCTCGACTAAGGAAATTCGGCATCGATCTAGTATTCTCCAGTAGAAGCAACCAACTCAAGTCTCTATTGGGTTCAACGAAGGATAAAGTAGAAATGTTGAATAAGGCAGGCGTTTATAAGATAAGTTGTTCCCAATGTGAAAAAATCTATGTAGGCCAAACAAAAAGATCATTAGATATAAGGTTCAAGGAACATATGGCGGAAGTGAGTAAGGCGAAAAGAGAAAACGATAAGGGATTACATTACGAATTTAGATCTAAGGTAGCAGAGCATGTGTATAAGGAAAATCACCCAATTACGGCATCAAATATTAAAATCTTAAGAAATGTCTCTTCTCCAGGGAAACTCGATGTAGCTGAGAGTTTGGAAATCCCCGACAGGTACAAACAGCGCTGTTGAATAAGGATCAGGGAAATGGCAGCTCTTGGCTCTTCAAGTTTCTACCTAAACAATAAAGTAATTTACTGTATAGGTAAATAAAGTAGGCAAATAAGATTAGATTAGGTACCTAGCGTAATATAAATAGTGTAAGTTGCGATTGTTTTCTTCAAGTCGAGTCAAGTACAAGACACTGAAGACGACCACACAGTTGTGGTCGAAATACGTATCTGCAAAGATAACGACAATTAACTGGTGGAATTAAATGGACAGTACTTAATTCGTCTTAGACGGTATAATGTCATTTGGCATAACGGCCGTTTGGCCTAATGGCCGTTTGGCATAATGGTCATTTGGCATAATAGTTGTGTAATCATCAATTTCTAAACTTATGCATAATATGTTCAATTATTTATAATTATTGTCACTTTTATAACGTTAAAGTTAGTTGAAGTGAGAGATGTTTTAAATTGATTTTTCGAATTAAAATTCAGATTCCATCAAATCACTGCTACTGAAGGTACTTTGGAAGACTTTTTATTATCTGCCTATTTCACTTCACTTCACGATAATCTTGTTACCTCTGAATAAGCAGCAAGATCGTCGTTGACTGAAACAAACTACAAAATACGGAAAGTCAAATAGCAAAATTGTGAGTGCTCAAGAGCAAAAACAATGTTACACAAAAAAGGCAATACAAAGCTTATGAAGTTATTTCTGCATATATTCATCTCTTTAAAAACATACATTGTCGTTCATAAGTCTAAAAAGTATTGTCGGGCCGCCACCAAACCGGACCGCGCGACAATTTGAAATATTTCATTAGTAGTGCGCATCATGCACGCATGGATATACTATCATGCGCACTAATCAGAAATGAGTTGCGACGTCTGATAACTGCAGATATTTCATTTTATTGAAAACAAATTTTCGATTTTCTACTATACACGGAATATAAGCAACCAACATGTCGCGGGTGGGCTGCGGGGACCTCAGTATGTAGATATAGAGGTCATTGCGGTTCACGCGCGGTGGTTGTTGTCGGGGTGCTCGTCTCCAACGTGAGATTATGATACGGACCGTTAGGTTACTATCATAGCTTGCGATCGACGGGTGGTGAGGTAGCCACCCTTGAAGTCGATGTTGTGTGTATTGACGTCAAGTGCGTTAGCATAGGCGTGAGCGTTCTCAATAGATTTGACTATACTGTTGTTGTTGGTTTTACTATGCACGCGATGACATTAGCATGGTAAATTCAACCACATCATTTTCACAACAACGATCACCAGCGAAAGTACTCATTAAATATTAACAACAAGATCATTGAAATAGATAACTTTATTAGGCATCAATTTATAGTGAGAATTATACACAGCATTATGCTCTAAAAGCTTATTGAAGTTATGTCTCACAATTGCATATTCATTTCAAATTTTATACTGGTATACCTGCCGGTGTATCTCGGTACGTGCCAGTTCCAGTGTTCCTCGACTGACTCCGATAAAGGATACTTCCGTCCGGTTGTCCTGACGCCGCTGAAGAAAAAAAAAACAATTATGTTATCATTGGGTTGGACAAATTAATTATGTTTTCGGATTTGTTGCGACTATAGATGAGGTGTTAAATACTCACCGGCATCTTAATTTGAAGTTCGAAGCGCATAAGTCGCAGCCTGCTAGTATTAGACTCTTCCATCTTTCCACAAGTATCGTAAGAAATAAGAATCGTTATTATCGTCACAACCGGCTTTCTGTGCTCTTTAGCAGATTGGTTTCGGTTCTCCAGAGTCTGAGTGACTTTACCAGCGCTCGAACAAACTGTAGATCGGGTCGACCAGAGCCAGCAGCACCGTCAAATCCTGCGGTAGTCGAGGTGGAAGTACTTTTTCTGAAGGTTCTTGCATCACGGAATATTGTTTCACATCAGAAATTATATGGATGCATGCATAAAAATCTCCAAAGAAATCACTTACCTTGCTAGGGTAAGACACCCAGAAATCGCCCTCCCCCCAGTTTTCGCCCACCTCTTTTAAAACCTTCATTTCTCGAAAACTAGTTGTTGGAAACAGTTAAAGTTCAGGTTTTTTCATAATTTACTGATGCTTGTATGGAAAAACTTTAACTGATACTGTTTTCAACAACTAGTTTACGAGAAATGAAGATTTTAAAATAGGCGGGCGAAAACTGGGGGGAGGGCGATTTGTGGGTGTCTTACCCTATTCACAATTACAACATGAAATGAAAAGTGGCTGACGTAATAATGGTGGAAGAAATTGCGATTTTCTGTTTCTTGATTTTCTGAATGTATCTTTAACTATAACTTTGGATTAACATAGTCAAAATTGCAATGAAATAGTATTCCTAACTACAGAATATGTGGTCAACACTAATATAGTTGCCCAGCTGTCATTCCATAGTATGGTTGACTGAATTATAGTAATCTCAAAATTATTTTAATATCAACATTACCATTTTGTGGCATGGTAAAGCTAAACAGATATCTGTTGGTAGATTTACCACAAGATTATTATCAGTGTAGTGGCTTCAAGCCAAATCTACTTAGGCTTTGGTCCGATTCGTGAATCAAAATCGAATTAAACTTAAAAGTGACAGTTCAAAAATTTCCAAATAACCCTGCTCGCAGAGCAAGATTACTTTTGACAGATATTGAATCATTTTTGATAGATGTTCTGTTGGTCTTGCTGGGTAGCACCAGCCATTCTTATGAGCGGGGGATTTCATAATTTGCGAACTGTCACTTTTAAGTTTAATTCGATTTTAATTCACGTATCGGACCAAATCCTTATTGAACTGTCAAACCGTCTACCTTTTGAGCAAAGTAAACAAATGCTTGTTGGTAAGGCGGAAGTATTGTTATCGCATAATGATTATTATGACGAATTAAAACGCAAGAATTGAAATGTACCGTGGACCCCCGATAATTAGAACGGTACCTCATTCAAATTAACGGGGTTCATTTTTAATTTGAACTTCTGGTTACTCTATTTGCATCAGAAAAACTGGTTTCTGGCCGCTCTCTTTGCTGGTTTGTTTTGATTCTGCGTTCCGTTTCACGATTTTTTATTCATCTTCTCTCGATTCCACGTGCTAAATGACGTTTGAACCATTTTTAATTTGAACGATGTTCAAACCAACGGGGTTCAAATTAAAAAGTGTTCAGATTAAAAGCGGTCATATTACCGGGGGTCCACGGTATTAGATTTGTTCTAGAAACAGTTTCAAAACACTTCAATACACCCCCTAATAAAGCAGCAACAAGAAGCTCACGTGTTTTCACTCTGTGGGTGACTTGGTTATCGAATTAAAAAGTTTTAGAAGTCTTCAAGTCACTTGAAGGGTTTAACACAAATGAAAGTTCAGAAACAATATTTTAAGCTCTTTTTAGTGGAATGTAGTCGAGTCAAGTACGAGACACTGAAGACGGTCTTACTGTTGAGGTCGAAATACGTATCTGTCAAGATACAATTAAGTGGTGGAATTCAATGGGATTGTACAAACTCGTCTTATGACAAGTTTTATTCGCATGTAGTTACACTAGCACACTCTAGTGATGTCTAGCAACATTTTTGTCAATATTCAATGACAGATCAAATAATGTTTTTGTTTTCTTTAAACTTGGCGCGGGAAATAGAAGCACCGTGGGTGGGAAAAGTAAAAAGATGAGTCCAAATGAAAAAAAAAACTTATTCTACGCCTGCATAATTAGTGCAAGTTGGCTTTTGACTTTGCAAGAAATGTGGGTAGACCAAGGGTAGCAAGAATTCAACCATTTAATTGGTAATTGATCGCATCAGCGCCACAAAAATCTATCAAAACAAATAACAGAGTGGTCGTCAGCGATAACGATGAGCGATTTATTGTGCGGAAAATAAAAAAAAATCCTTTAAAACAAGTTCACCCATATAGGCAAGTGAGTTGGAGAGAAGAAGTGCTCAGATATGAACCAATACGAACAGAAATACCTGTGAAAAGTATGGGTATAATGGGCGAGTATCACGGAACAAAAACACTCTCGATTTCCGCTAAAAATATCGCTGGAAGAAGGATGACTTTCGGAATCAAGTCATGTTAACTGACGAAAGCAAGTACATCATATTTGGATCAAATGGGCGATGTATGGTATGGCGGAAAAGGAATATTGAGATACAGCCGCAGAATCTCTTTTGAGCAGTAAAGCATGGTGGGGGCTCCGTCATGGTCTCTGAGGTGCTTGAGCGCAACCGGTGTGGGAAAATTTCACATTATTGAAGGAATTATGTATCACAAAATGTTCATCCGCATTTTGAAAGAAAATTTGAACGCCAGTGCTGAGAAATTGGGCTTACAGGGAACATACATCTTACGGGGTGATAATTACCTCAAGCATACAGCCCAAAGTACTAAGCTGTAGCTACTCTAATCAACCCAATCAACTCAAAACGCCTCCTCAGATCCCAGATATAAATCCAATTTAACTCCATTGGAATGTAATCGATAGTTTTATTTTTTTTAGCTTACTAGATTCTATCTTTGACATTTTCTAGAAAACATACAGCTAGACGAATACTTTTTGGACTCACTGTATCTGTAAAGATATCGAAATAATTGGTGGAATTAAATGGAGAGTACAAAACTGGTCTTAGACGGAAAAATGAAAGTTGCCAACATAGTAACAAGAGCAACATTCAGAATAAGTGTAAGAAGATCCTTTTTGCGCAACTTAATGATCAGAAACTTTGGTTACAACGTTTATTCAGAACTCGATAATTTCATATCTTTTGATCACATATTTAGTTATTCCTGGACATATTTCTCCATTTAAAACATTTTGTTTAAGATTTCAGACAGTATTCGAAAACATGTACTTCAGAATAGTATAGATGGCCTAGAACATCCGAAAAAAAATTTCAACGGCTTCTTAGTTATTTTTCTTTCTATACTAATTTTGGCAGGATCCAGTAAAAAACCTCAAATCTGATGAAAAAGTCGTCCTGAAAGGGCTTGTCGAGGGGTTTTATCGGACTATAAAGCGGGCAACAATCAGAGAAGCAAGTTTTTAACAAATTGTATTTTATTAATTGAACAATATACATGTTTTATACAAAATGGATATTTAACTTTGGAGTTGAACTTAATATTAGAAATTTCCAAAACACCTAAATGAAGACTGAAAAAAAAAGATTCCTGGTATTGTTGGAATCCCCTTAATTAAACAATACAACAACAATGCCGTTCGCTAATTAGGTTCTGCAGCGTCTGTATCTAACCTCAAACTGATGACAGATTAGTAGTACTTCGCGTTGGACTCGGGGGCAGCCAACCAATCACGAACTCGAACCTTGTCGGAGTCCTCGTCGGAGTCAGTGGAAAGTACTACTGAACTGTCAAAAAAGTTCATTTGACGAGGACCGAATTCATTCGTGACGTCATGCTGCAGAACCTAATTAGGTTCTGTAGCATGACGTCACGAATGAATTCGGTCCTCGTCGATTGAACTTTTGACAGTTCAGTAGTACTTTCCACTGACTCCGACAAGGGTCGAGCTCGTGATTGGTTGGCTGGCCCTGACTCCAACAAGAAGTACTACTAATCTGTCACTAGATTGAGGTTACGTACAGACGCTGCAGAACCTAATTGGGGCGTTTTGACAAGCGTCAATGCTTCTCCATTCAGCTCGGTTCATGGCTGCACTTCGCCAACCACGCAGTCTGCGGAGGGTCCGCAAGTCGTCCTCCACCTGATCGATCCACCTTGCCCGCTGTGCACCTCGCCTTCTTGTTCCCGTCGGATCGTTGTCGAGAACCATTTTCACCGGATTACTGTCCGACATTCTGGCTACGTGCCCGGCCCACCGCAGTCTTCCGATTTTCGCGGTGTGAACGATGGATGGTTCTCCCAACAGCTGATGCAACTCGTGGTTCATTCGCCTCCTCCACGTACCGTCCGCCATCTGCAACCCACCATAGATGGTACGCAACACTTTCCTTTCGAAAACTCCCAGTGCGCGTTGGTCCTCCGTCCGTAGAGAACTACCGGTCTTATAAGCGTTTTGTAGATAGTCAGTTTGGTACGGCGGCGAACTCTATTCGATCGAAGCGTCTTGCGGAGTCCAAAGTACGTACGATTTCCAGCCACTATGCGTCTCCGAATTTCTCTGCTGGTATCGTTATCGGCGGTCACCAGTGAGCCCAAGTACACGAATTCTTCAACCACCTCGATTTCGTCACCACCGATAGAAACTCGTGGTGGGTGGCTCACATTGACCTCTCTTGAGCCTCTTCCTATCATGTACTTCGTCTTCGACGTGTTGATGACTAGTCCAATCCGTTTAGTTTCGCTTTTCAGTCTGATGTAGGCTTCCTCCATCCTCGCAAAGTTACGTGCCATGATATCAATGTCGTCGGCGAAACCAAATAACTGGACGGACTTCGTGAAAATCGTACCACTCGTGTCAATCCCTGCCCTTCGTATTACTCCCTCCAAAGCGATGTTGAATAGCAGACACGAAAGACCATCACCTTGCCGTAACCCTCTACGGGTTTCGAAGGGACTCGAGAATGCCCCTGAAACTCGAACTACGCACATCACCCGATCCATCGTCGCCTTGATCAACCGTATCAGTTTATCCGGAAATCCGTTTTCGTGCATTAGCTGCCATAGCTGGTCCCGATCGATTGTATCATATGCGGCTTTGAAGTCGATAAATAGATGATGTAACTTATTGTTATCAATAAACCTCTAATAAATCTGCTGGAAAAAGCTTCAAACGTCAAATGCCTATTGACCATATGAACAGATCTATGTTAGTGATGAAGAGCGTAATAAATCAAATTTTCAACGCTCGAATAAAGCTACAATTTGTGGTCATAATGTGGTCAAATGAATTACACCCATAAGAATGTTTGTATTGTGAAGAGTTTATGACGGTGTTCAATAAAAGCAACATTTTTCTTATCAAATTCCATGATGGCCATATTGAAAATGGAAAAGCATTTCGCAGTCAGTGGAATATATCGCTGAAATTCATGATTTAACGAAATTTTCACCGCGTATCATACTTTTTCGGATAAATAATATTATTATTTATTAATTTGGGCAAAAATACTAATTGATTTAGTGGACATCCTAGATGTTGTTGTGGTAATAAATATTTTCGATTTATTTCCCTGAACTACGTTATATTGCCGGCGTGTGGTGTTCAACCTTATTTTTTCACAACTTTTGACCATAAAATCGGAAGCGCACTTCTTTTCAACACTACAACTTTTCAACACAACAACGAAAACACAACCTGTAATAAAATATTATTTTGTTGTCATCATCATAATTTTCATCAACAATCCATTTTGATATTATTCTTCTGCAAAGATTTATTATACATTTACATTTATTATTTATTATACATTTATTATACATTTATTATACATTATATTATCAAAGATTTATTAATACAATTGTTTCTCTTTTTTTAAAGCAACATTTTGAGGTTTTATTGTTAGATTTTATAAATTGATCTTGAAACCCATTCCTAGAGCGGACTAAAACTTTAAATGTTACTTGGGTATTTGGCTTTTCTGGTATTGTTAGAATCCTCTTTGTATGTTCATTTTCTAGTGCTGTGCGTTAATTTTCGGGATAGATTTAGTTACTTGTAACATAAGTAGTTATTAATCCTGCAAACAATGGTAAATAACAGAATCAGTAATCATTTAGAACTTGGAAGTATCTATGAGACTGGAAAGCTACTTACATTTTTTCACCGGACATCATTTCCGACAGATTTGAGCTATGGTAGTTGAATTGAGCATTCATGCCAGTTATGCCTTGTTGGTAACCAATCCCAATGGACTGAAAAAAAAACGATGGGATAAATTTTTTTTTTTTAACTTTTAGTGAAATGTATTCACTTGTCATACGTAGTTTGTACTATTCTATTTAATTCCACTACTCTATTGTATCTTTGACAGATACGTATTTCGACTACGTTTAGACAAGGCAAGTGAATTGAGCAAGTCGCTTGAATCGAACGCGAATTGAACGTGTAAACACCTTAATTTAATTCACTTGAACGAAAAGAAAGTTGAACATGTTCAACTTTTGGCAAGTCAATTGAATTCAACTGAGTTGTTCAATTCACTTCCCCTGTCGAAACGTAGCATAATGCTACGTTTTTAGCTACCATTTTTGCATTCGTATATCATGAGGCTAACACGATGATACTTTTATGCCCAGGGAAGTCGAGACAATTTCCAATCCGAAAATTGTCTAGACCGGCACCGGGAATCGAACTCCAAGGAGCTAGACTTTACTAAGGTGACGCAGATCAGCGCTGCGTGCCACTAGTTGTCTCTTTCACTCTCCCGCTGATCTTATGCAACGCAATTAGTGACGTCACTATTTGCGTTCCATAAGATCAATGTCTTGCTTTGTAGCCGCGCGTCTTACCGCACGTTTCGCCTAAAATTGATTTATTCTCTGATTAATTCTCGAGTTATGAAAAATTTGATGTTAAATTTGTATGGGAGCCCCCTTTTCTAAGGAGAGATGGGTCTCGAACCATCTCAAGAACCTTCCCCGGCCCCAAAAACCTCTGCATACAAAATTTCACGCCGATCGGTTCAGTAGTTTCGCAGTCTATAAGGTTCAGACAGAAAGAAATTCATTTTTATGTATATAAATAGGTCAACCGCTAGAACCCACCCCCTATATGATATTATTACGTCATGATACATAATTAAAATGATTGGATGCTTATTTTCGACACAGCGTACAGTGATGTTTTTAGTTTAGCAAGTGCGACTGAAACTACTCCACAGTGCTTCCTAACCCAGGAATCCGTGATCGAAAATATTTTGACCTTGAAAAGTTGATTTTAGGGCTAAGTGACTTCGGAGAAATGTTTCAATATGTTAAGCTCCATATTTTGGATTTTTTTTATCGATCCCCCTAAAAGTGAAATGAAAATTCTCTTTCCTCCAAAGTTTCTACGAAAAATTTTGTTATATAAACTTTATTTCTATCTATGAACGATCATCAAAAATCAGGTTTTTCACGATTTTTCAAATGTTCTACAAAGATATCCGTCGCGATAAAAAACATGAACCTTTCGAAGACAGTTTCTTTATATTTTCAATATTGACGAAGTTATTGACGATTTTCGGTTCAAAAATAAGCATTTTGACATTAACTGCACATTTAGGGGCAAAGTGGGGCAGGGTTCTCCGCATCTTCTTAAGTAGGTATCTAACCAACATTTCCTACCCATATTCCCACTGATCGTAAGGACCTGGCCAGGTGTTGAACAAAGAGGTCGTTGAATGAAAAACATGTCAAGTCCCAGGTTGGTTTTCTGGCGCATCTAACGTCTCTATCGCCGCCAACCCAGGACGGTGTGCGATCAGTTAGGCTATGCTTAGAGGCCTGAATAAGAGAAACGCGGATAGAAAATATGACTCTGCCAACACTGCAATCAATCTTCTTCATCAAAGAGCAACACATGAAAAGGAAGAAATGGTTTATGTAGATAAAATCTCACAATCCGCTATTGATTGTGTCCACATCACATGGGAATAGAATCCATTAAACAATGCAATTTCATTTCAGAATCTATAAATCACTTGCATATATTATTGCAAACTGCATTCAAATTTGTTTATTTAAAAATGGCATAAAAACAAATTTAGCCGTTTTCAGTATTTGAGCCAACATTTTGGCTGCTTGACAGGTCTCCTGCTCGATTGGCTGCTGTTTTTTGACGGTTCGATTGGCGGCACATACCTATCCGCGTTTCTCTTATTCAGGCCTCTAGCTATGCTATGCTATTTTAAATTCTTATAAATGTTTACTTACGGTCTGCTCTAGATGACGATACAGACGTGGAGCTGCTGTGCTGCAATGAATTAAAAAAAAATTAAACAAAATCGAAGAAAGTAAAATCACAGATAACAGATATTTAAGCTAGAACAAATTTTATTGAAAATCCTGTGTAAACTTTTGAATTGATATACGTTGACCCACTACTGCCATCTACTCAACTGATTGCGGCAGTACATACGGACGCAGCTGGTTAACAACCGTCGAACGCAGCCAATGGATTTGACAGCCGCATTCGGGCTGCGTTTTCAATAACTATGATCCTTGCGCCATCTCCAATCGATTGCTAAACTCGGTTACAATTTAAAATACATTTGAATTAACGGTTGCCGATGTTTACACACGTTTCGGATGCCAGCCTCAATATCTGTTATCTGTGGTAAAATAAAGATATGAATGAATTAAATCAAAATGATATAATATGACAACATCCTCTATTCCCGTCTGAAACGCTTTCAAAGGCCGTAGATGACTCATGAGCTTATCTCAAAATCGGCAAAAATGCAAATGTTACAAATGTGCGATCATAGGCAGCACAGATGCCTTGCCGTATTTTGAGAAAAACGACACTCTTCCTCAAAAATGTAAATTAGATAATGCGATAAGTCGTCATGGAGATATTTTCCACTGTGTCTGAAACTCGATGTGGGCAATTTCACTACATGTGAAAGATTTAATTCGAAAATGTATTAGAGGGTAACCACTTCCTTCGGTGGGGTTTGATCCCACGAAACCAGTACGCTAGATAGGTGCTCTCCCTACTAAGGTACGAAGGACATCCATCGTCCTCCGCAGTTCAGAAGGCTACTGATGAGATCGAATTTCCAACACTATGACATAGCCCAACTCTCACAATCTATTTTTAAAACCAACTCTTTCACCAGATTAAGGTTACAAACAGACGCTGCAGAACAGACCGCGACTTGAAAAAAAATCTTTACTAGGTAAGAAGCTCATTACTGTAGGATTGAGATGAAAATATTAAAATTAAATAAAATTCCAATATTTGGATTTATAAACACTACTTTAAATAACTCGCAATCTGTATAAACAATTATAACAGTGCATTATAAATCCCAGCCCTATACTCCATTGCACAGTGACGTCACGCACGACTTTTGACAGGTACTGGTCCTGTTGTTTACAGACGACTTTATATTAATTTTGAGATTCTTCTATGATTCTTTGGATTTTCTGATCGATAATTACCTAAACTTATCGATAATTACCAATATTTGAATGCGGAATGTACATAATGTCTTCAACATCGTTCAATATGCAGATTTAATTTGGATAAAAAAAATTCTAAGTCCGAAACGTAAACAACAGGACCAGTACCTGTCAAAATAGTGAGGTTAGGTTTGTCGCGCGCAATGACCTATAGACTAACGCAAAATGAACTCCCCCAAGAAATTATGACGTTTGAGCGGGTCGCATAATGAACGCAAAATGAACTTTTGTTCGAGAAAACGACCCGCTCAAATGTCAAAATCCATCGGGTGAGTGAATTCGATGAACCCCTGCATAAGTCTATAGAGAGTAGAATCTATAGATGAGCGAAAGCGTGCACTGAACCGAAGCTTCCACCCTAAAACGACTGATACGCGTATTAGGTTCTGTAGCATGACGTCACGAATGAATTCGGTCCTCGTCGAATGAACTTTTTTGACAGTTCAGTAGTACTTTCCACTGACTCCGACAAGGGTCGAGTTCGTGATTGGTTGGCTGGCCCTGACTCCAACAAGAAGTACTACTAATCTGTCACCAGATTGAGGATACGTACAGACGCTGTAGAACCTTATTGCCTCTGCCCTTTAACGATTATCATTCGGTTTCTGGATGATGCTCATTCGATTGTTTCGAAGGTGGATGACAAGCATTCATAGGAGAGTCATATGGTAACCGAGTCATTTTTTATTCGGAAACGAAGGGCAAAACAAACGATAACCGACTGAGATAAAGGTGAAAAACAAAATAATGGCGTTTGAAGAATCGTGGAGAGAAAATTGGTTCTAATCGCAATTTCAGCTAGTCAGGAGAATAAAAAAAACTTCGAAAAACATTTATTTTTTATCTATATATTTCTTTTTTTTTTATGAAAGTTTACTGGCGGGACTCTGAATAGAGTAGAAACCTCTGCACCAGGCCTTTGATGATACCGTTGCATAATTCCTTTCGAAGCAGTTTGCCAGCCGTACACGGAACATGTCGTCCAAGAAGACGCTGTTGCAACTGAATCAGAGGGAATTACGTTCATAAATAGTCAGACAGGTCTCATGCTAACTAACATCGTTATAGTTTAAAGTCATTTTTGTCATTTTCTTGTCAGAATCAAACTATTTTGTCAGTTTTTATGCTATTTAGACGTCTATTGTCATTGTACGCGCTCAAAATCGACCGAAGCAGTTTATTCGACTCACATGGAACATGTTGCCAATGCTTCATCGTAGAAACTGAGCCGGAAGTTTTTTTTTTATCAAGTATAAGAAAGTGTTCAATCCCCGATTTATAAAAAATGAAGTGTTAATAACGTTTGAAGCAGTTTCCCAGCCGTACAAGGATCATGTCGTCCATTAAGACACTGTTGAACTGGCTCAAAAGACATTACATTTACAACTCTAATAGATACTCTCTCCCATTATCTCATTCCTAATCACATACATTTTTTTTTAATCTTTCGTTTATTTTGGAGGCTCAATTGCCGAATCATATATATTGATCTGTACGATGTCATTCTTGTCTTTATGGTCAGAAGGTATGAAGTATGCGTTTCTTGAATTACTTTGTTTGCCTAAATTATTGGTTCATCCTGTGTCAATACTATCAAACGCAATGTAAGTTATGTCTTGTAAAAAGTGGAAACTGTTCGTGCATTTAGTCTTTTTTATTGTTATTCCTTTGTCAAGGTATTACTATTTTTATGTTCTAATAAGTAGCTTGATCGTTTCCAAACTAACTGTCATTATCTATCATGTACTAATGATCAGTTATGAGTCAGCTATAGGATTCACTTTTCGGTGGCAAAGTAAAGCTTCATCACGCCTATTCCCTACTATTAGTAAAAATTATCGTGAATGAAGCCGTCATAAGATTGTTCATATACCATCATTATAATGTGTGGTATTTTTTATTATTGCTTTTCGAAGTGAGGCATAACAAAATAAAACTGGCACCACGTTCCTAGTTTTGAAAAAACTTCTACTCAGTGAATCCAGCAGTCAATTCCCTACGAATGTCTTGAATACTTTGTTTTTTTAATAAATAATACCTAGCTAGCTAAATGTAAGCGTGGCTACGACTCATCGTCACAGGGAACGCATCAGAAAAGTATTGCCGAAAAGAAGAGAACTCACATCATTATCACTGATGAAAAAGGCCTCTGCCTGACTGCACTACCATTCAAGGCTCCAAGACACGATGTCCGTTGGATTACATGCATATGCCGTAAATTAGTGCGTCAATGCCAGATATGTAACGCGGCACCAAACAAAAATAGTCAACATGTGATACCACCACCACAGGATATGTCTTTGGTTGCCATATCAGTGCTAAAGGCGTAAGCCGACCCACCGCGGCAAGGTAACATATCCGAGGGGAAGGATTTTTTATCTATATATTTCTGCGCCAATATTCTTAATAATTCAATAGACGGCAACGGTGATGTCCGGGGAATGGAAGCGGCGGTCATGGGAAGGAATTGACAATCCCCACACGGAAACGGGGACACATTTTCGTCGTGTTTGAATTGCCATCGCTGGAAAGTAATCAATAGAAGTCAATAGGGCTTGTTAGTGAAATACTGGAATTTACTAGAAATTACCTTTTATTTTCGATTGATAGAACACTCGCTTTAGGCTAACTAATATGTCCGCGGACATCCGTAATACCGGCGTGATGATCCCCGATCTGCCGATCGTGAAGCTGTCTCGAAGCACTACACGAACTCTTCGAATCATTCTGTTGAAACATATACACTATGTTAATTATTCAATTCAAAGAAAATCACTTTATCAGCCATTCTTACCTGATATAATTTTATTCAACGCGAATATTCCCAGAAACAAAACTTCACATCCAGTCGTACGCAGCAGCGTTTAAAAATGGTGGCAATTTTCATCTATCCGGCAAGTTGTAGAGTCCAACAACTAAAATCAATTCCAATTCCGTATGATATTCGTGGTAGGGCTGGAGCAAAGAATTTTACATTCCATTTTGGACAGATTTTTATTTACCACCGTGTAGTATGAAGAACAAATGAAGGTGCACATGATAATCAAAACAAAATCATCCGGTTATGAGCTGACGTGCTTCTTCATTTGTGATGGACAGACATACGTTAAATTTTGTCATACGAAAATGGTCTGAGTGGTTCTGATATTGCGGCGGATGCCAAATAAGACGCTTCAAAGCTTACGTTTTCTTTCAGTGTGGCTGAGTCGGTTTTTTTGACCATGCACACACGCCTATGGCGTCACAGTCCTTAACATTTCCATTGAAATTGTGATGTCATGCTCGTTTGGAGACACGTTTGACAGTTCGTTTGGAGACAGAGGATTTATATTCGCTCATCTATATATTCCACTATCTATACTCAGCCCTATGCACAATGAGAGTAATGTCAAAAAAGTAGAAAGGTGAGCGTTAAAATGAAAGAGAAAAAAGACGAGAATAGAGTCTGTGTGAGTCAGTTACAGAAGCTCAGTTTGAAGATAGATGTTGTTGATAGCGGATGTGATAGTGAACGTGTTGAAAAAATAAATAAATAAAAAAAAATGAAATGGAAACAAAAGTTTTATATTTTTATATTTGCTCAAGTGTTCGAAAGACCCCGACAATGGCGCTAGTCGGTAAATTGGTAAGTGCTGTTATGTATTTGTTTTGTTGACAGTTTTGATTTGATTCGTTTCGACATCAAGAAAAAGATTATTGGATAGATATGAGGTAAAATAGCGAAAAGTATCTGCGAGACACGGTAGTAATCAATGATCAATTAGAGCTAGAAGTATTTATGAGATTGCAAAGCCACTCACTCATCCATAGCGTCCCGAAACATTAAGCCTCTGCCATTCGTTGAGTATCTGCCCACCTGCTTACAGATTTTAGAGCTGGACCGCTTGGATCGGCGTTTTTTGTTGTGCCAGGCTTCACAGTCAGAGTCACTCGAACTGTCATCCCAATCGCGACGATACATCTGTAAATGAGAAAAAAGAGTCTGAAATGTCTGAAACTTGATTATGCATATGTACAACATGTGATAGATTTAGTTCGGGAAAGGTATTAGAGGGTAACCGCCCCTTCGCACCGCCCCCCGTGAATGTACACATACACTCAGGCAAATTGGCTATCGAATTGGATCGGCGTTTTTTGTTGTGACAGGCTTCACAGTCAGAGTCACTCGAACTGTCATCCCAATCGCGACGATACATCTGTCAATGAAAAAAAACGAGCATTGGGTAATGCTTTAAACATGCACCACCTTCGAAATTAGGTTTAAAGTATGAAATGTCAGAACTACGTTAGCGGCTATAATTCGGATTTGCACTGAATCAACAATATTGTGCATTTAGACCAAAATTGTTTATATGATGCTGATGAACTGGCAGCAAGGCCCACTTAAGACGAGATTCATACGGAAAAATAAAATAAATATGCAGCACTGCACGGTGTTTTGCCTTTCTCGTATACAAAGTATACGTAAAGGCTACCCGAATAAAAATGTCCAATAGAATTACAATACAAATTATTGTAACAATAAGATAAATTTAAATGACAAGTGAAGACATTCCACTAAAAAGCTCAAAATAATTTTCTTATTTAAATGTAATTACAACAAACTCTATTGTTGCTCACAATAGAATAACACTTAAGAATATTGTTTTCCACCATAAATCCTATTGTAAATGGAAGTTTTACAATAGAAAATAGGGGTTGTTAGTTACCGTAACAATAAAAAAATCGTTTATATCTCGAAAAAATTTTTGCAATTACAATAAAATTTATTGTAATTCTATTGTCAAAATTTTTCTGTCAATAGATTTTATTGTACGTTTATTGGAACAACAATAAGGAAAATTAATTGGTACAATAGACGAACAATAGAATTGGTTGTTCATAAATAAAATGTATTGTAATTTTATGATATTTTAATGTAATTCTATCCAGTTTTCCGCGAGCGGTAATGGCCGCCAGCTTGCCTGCGGGTTAGTCTCTGATTTGACATTTCTGGAGGTCAACTGCACCCACCATTCGAGCATTTTGATCAATGTGGTATATAAGAAGGCTTGAATTCACTGAATCAGCACCTTCTTATATGCTACATTGGTCAGAATGCTCGGAGCGGTGGGTGCATTTGACCTCCAGACACGTCAAATCAGAGACTGAACCGCAAGCAAGCTGGCGGCCATTACCGCTCGCGGAAAACTGGATTGTATTTTCTATTCGGGTATATGTTCGCTCCGAAAATGAACTTTTATAGGAGGCCCGGAGACCCATAGTGTTATATACCGATCGACGAATTGAGGTGATGTCTGTGTGTATGTATGTATGTGTGTGTGTGCGCAAAACTGTCACTCATTTTTCAGGCACTTATCCTTTACCGATTTGCTCGCAACAAGTTGCATTCGACGCATAGTGCTGTCCCATTGTTTCCTATTGAAAATTGGCCAGATCGGACCATGGGCTCAGAAGTTATGGCCAAAATCCAATTTTTTTATACCAAAAACAAGCGCGTGAAAATTTCTCTCTCATTTTTTAGGCACTTATCCTTAACCGATTTGCTCGCAACAAGTTGCATTCGACGCGGAATCCGGTTATATCGGATTATGGGCTCAAAAGTTATGGCTAAAATACTATTTTTATAACTCACGAGAAAGGCTCCATCACTGCTAGGTGGATTAATCTGGGTTTTTTTCGTATATTTATTTGGTAGGCACTCTGTGTTCTTAACCGCTAATGTGCCGTGATCTACTGTGATACTCTGAAATACAGAGTCAACACAAAATCTATTTTTAGATGTCCATAATTCGTTGTTATTATCGTTGCCAGTTCATATCATCGTGAGTCCATTGTGTTCATTTGTCCATGTGGTGAATCCAGTGATCGTTGCTTTGTTCGGCTGCCATTAATTGAAGAACGTTGGAGGAATGCCTCCGAGAAGAACAGTTTTGTCAGTGGTCATCAGGCAGCCGTGTCGGTGAGGCGCGTTCCCCAAAATGCCTCCGTACGGACTGCGCTTCTGGTGACTGACAAGGGTTTGGTGGAGGGGCTGGGAATCGAACCCATGACCATTCGCTTATGAGGCGAACGTGTAGCCAACTACGCTACGGGATCCCCTGTCGCTGACACCAAATTGAAGAGCCTAGAAATCTAATTATTATTCTAAGTAAATTTAATTATAACAGGTAGTTTAAATTCGTCACAAATGTGTACCTAAAACCACAGATTAAAACTAACTGATTTTCTTATAATTACTGCCTAAACTACCGTATAACTTAACGTTGAAGAATGCATCTAACCTATTTTTTTCTGAAACCGAATCAGAACCGGTAAGATAGTGTGAACTACAAAATTAGCTTAGAAACTAAATAAGCAATGCTTACAGCTGCCAATCAATATCTACTACGCCGGAATTTCTAAGACCCTTCGGGAATTACACTAGGGGAAGTGAACGTAAGTGCGAATTACCTTATTCTAAACAATCCTAAATTACAAAAATATACTATGAACCTATTGCTACTTATGCTATACCTATCATCTATATTTTTTTTTTTTTTTTTTAGTCGGGTGAAGATCACTGCGTCCAGATTTTAGGACTATTGTGATATACCCTTTTACTGTGAAATACGCAAGTTATCTCAGTAACATGTTTGTCACTGAGATACCTTGGTATCGACTGAACTCAAGACCATCTATTATTGATGAATAGAGATCCTGAGTTACAGTATGTGACTCCCCCATTCTGGCGAGACTAGCTTTATGAAGCCAACCACGTCCTTGGGGATAAGATCCATATGTCAGCAGGCCCTAAAAGGGCTTGCTGAGAACTTTGAACCTACGTTGGGTGAGTGCACTGCAATAGCAGAGGATGTGTTCTGATGTTTCTCTCTCCTCGTCACAGAAGCGGCAATTTGAGGTTTGGATTGCTCTGATCTTTGTAGATGGTATCTGCAGGGGCAGTGTCCAGTTATTAGACCGGTGTAGATGTTGAGATCCCTTATGTTGAGACCGAATAGTTGTTGGGTGTTCTTGGGGTTAATCGTTACGAGCCTTTTGGATTGGCTCGTATGGGGAAGTGCATTCCAGTTTGATGTGATTTGACTGACCATATATTTGTTCAGTTCCATTTTACAGAGCAGTCTGAGATCCCGCAGAAGGGCTCAGGGCCAATGAACCTTTCATTAGATCCATTCCTGGCTAGCTCATCAGCAATCTCGTTTCCCTCTAGACCCGTATGTCCTGGGATCCAATATAGGTAGACTCGATTGCGTATGGATAAGTTTTTCAAAGCCAGAATGCATTCCCACACTAGCTTTGAGTTACAAGTGTAGTTATTAAGCGACTTAAGTACCGCTTGGCTGTCAGAGAAAATACATATTTTTGCAAATCTATACTTTCTCCTCAGGCATAATAACACGCATTCTAATATTGCATATCATCTATATTACAATGAAATCTAAAATGTATATCCCATCGCTATCGCAAACTCCTATTCTATACAGGAATTTTATAATCTCCCAAATAAAGAGCCGTGTGAAACAAATTGCTCTGAAGATTAATTATACGGAAGAATCTCCTGTCAGTCCAGTCGAAGCGTTAATCAACATATTATGTTGTTTGCATTTCCTACCAAAATTCTTAGAGTTTTCATAAAAAAATCTTTGCAATTTACACAGGAAAGCTTTTGTATGTTGTTTCATGGGAAATTATTTTAAATTTTCTCAACAAATTTACCAAATTTATGTTAAATTTATCCAAATTTATGCAGAATTATCGGGTGGGTAGCTCACACCCCTAGAGGGAATCGAATCTACCGGAAATTTCATTGGTTGACTTTGAGGTCTTTCTGCAGAAACCGTAGACAGAGGATTACAAATGTTCAGCTTCTGATTTAACTGAATTTAACGGTAAATCGTACACTAGCAATTGGATTACTCAAATGTCTAGGGAAAAAATAGTAATAATAATATAATAAATTAGCAATGATTTGTAGTATATTCAAGAATTTTGTAGAACAACGACTTTTGAAAGACAAGTTGTTTTTAGGCACTTCAAAGCTTAAAAATCACTTTAAAATGGTCAAAACGTGAACGGAACGAATCGCAATGTTCACAAGACTTGTAAAGCACACTAAAAGCATACGTTTAGAGGTTGTTGCAGTGATTTCCGGCGTTTATATATTTTTTCAGATCCTTTCAAAATTGAAAACAGCGGAAAACACTCAATTTACTTGAGCCACCTCGAAATTTTATCAGAATTAGCTGAAAATTTGACAGAATAATTAGAATTATGATTTTGGGCTGACCGGTTGGATTTTTGATACTTTTTGAAAACATGAAGAGGTCTAATATATATGTATATATAAATAATATATAAGAGAGAGAGAGGCGAAAAACTGCCTCTTATGCTTTTTTTTTCAAATATTTGTCCAGATATTTGAGCACGAATTCAGCAAGCTATGCCGTTATTTCTGGAATGGGATGGCAAGAAGGTTTCAGAATTAGATTTCTAAAACGTGCAACGTGCGATTTTTTTTGCTACAATATGATTAAATGACATTCATGATAATTCATATTTATCTGTCTGACTGTTTATTAAAACACCATAATCTTATTCGTTGCTAGGTGTGTTCTCATTTATTACTTAACTAGATCAAGTAGTACTAATTAACACGTTATTCATTTTAAGTTTAGTTTTAGGAAAATGTGCCAAATAAAATTTTCAATTTGTGCCTACATTTTTACTCACCTTGTTCCGTGGCTCGGATTCCCAGAATAATCTGCAGATTGAAAGAATGAAAACAGTATAGGATTAAACAAAACAGAATAAAATTAAAATTATTGTAAATTATTTATCATTATTTTATTTGATATAGGGTATTTAATTATTATTATTATTTTACATAGATAATTTAATAATTTGATGCTACAAATTGTTACTTTCACCGGCTTTGTATGTTATTTATAATAGCAGAGTGAATGTAAATAAGAGTGGCGACACTGTCAGAATTGAAAAAGAATTCATCTGTCATTCCCATACACAATCGTGTTCCAAACGAGCAGGAGACCTGTCAAATACACTCTGTATAATAGGTAAGGAGAAATAGCTGTAACTATTAACGCATTTGACCAAAAGTACACGCGGCGCTCCCTAGAGGAAACGACGCACCGCGATTCTTATGAGGAGATAACATTGCGGCGGTTATTCCTTTCGAATGTGGAACGCCGCGTGGAATCTTGTGCAAATGCGCTTTTGGAAACATTACAACAGCCATGCCTATGAGACTGGAAAGCTACTTACATTTTTTCACCGGACATCATTTCCGACAGATTTGAGCTATGGTAGTTGAATTGAGCCTTCATGCCAGTTATGCCTTGTTGGTAACCAATCCCAATGGACTGAAAAAAAAAACGACGGGATAATTTTTTTTTTAACTTTCAGTGGAATGTATTCACTTGTCATACGTAGTTTGTACTATTCTATTTAATTCCACTACTCTATTGTATCTTTGTCAGATACGTATTTCGACTACGTTTAGACAACACTCAGGCAACTGAACATACGAAATACATAAGGCAAAAATTATGAATCTAGGAGATTGGTGAAAATTATTGAAACATAAGTCCCTCATGATTTTTATCTTGAGCTCTTCAGATTTCATTGTTGGGACATAGGTCGTTCATTCGTTGCACATAAAGAATTTCATAAGACACCTATTGGTATTTAGTGCAAAGCCAATTTGAAAAAAATCATAATGTATCTTATGAAAAACATTTCAATGACTATGATAATTTTAATGTTACTCTGATTGGAAGTGACGCGTTTCAGTTAAGAGAATCATGTTCGCTCATTTTGTAAATCTTTTCGAGTCGTTCGGTTGACTTCAACATTGAGGGGTTCTGAAGCGAAACTTAAGTGTTCTCAAGTGTCAAGTGAAATCATAAGTGTTCAATGGAAAAATAATACGTGTACCAATACGTGCATGGAATCAGTTTCAATTCGACGAAGAAGTAACTTATAAACATGCAATCAACGATTCGAAGGAACTTTGGAACACGTTTGACACCACTTATTTTTTGTTTTCCCCTCGATGTCCTCGATACAACCGAGAAGCGAACTTGAAACTACATGAATTATGCATATGTATGAACCAAAAAGCTGCAAAATTATCTTTTCAAATGAAGCACATGTTCACACAGTTGAAAATTTTTTTCATTAAACTCAAATTAAAAATTTATAATGTCACATTATGAACTGAATAATATATGAAAAATTGCAATATTGAAATCATAAACCTGCATTATGAATTAATTAAGATGCTTTATAGGAATTAAGAATTTCATAAGGCGTGATTATGGCTGCCAAATACTACTGTTGCAAATCATAAGGTGGAGTTATGGATTGATTAAAGTCCAGCATACAACATTCATAATGCATCATTGTGATTTCATAAATGTGCCTTAAGAAAATGTTATGGTTTGTATTGATCATGAATTTTTTTTTCATAATGTATCCTTTTGAATTTCAATCTTATAACTTGTGGCAAATTTCCAAAAGGCAGTATTATGATAATCGATAGATCATTTGCATGAGTGAGGGCAAGTGAATTGAGCAAGTCGCTTGAATCGAACGCGAATTGAACGTGTAAACACCTTAATTTAATTCACTTGAACGAAAAGAAAGTTGAACATGTTCAACTTTTGGCAAGTCAATTGAATTCAACTGAGTTGTTCAATTCACTTCCCCTGTCGAAACGTAGCATAATGCTACGTTTTTAGCTACCATTTTTGCATTCGTATATCATGAGGCTAACACGATGATACTTTTATGCCCAGGGAAGTCGAGACAATTTCCAATCCGAAAATTGTCTAGACCGGCACCGGGAATCGAACTCCAAGGAGCTAGACTTTACTAAGGTGACGCAGATCAGCGCTGCGTGCCACTAGTTGTCTCTTTCACTCTCCTGCTGATCTTATGCAACGCAAATAGTGACGTCACTATTTGCGTTCCATTAGATCAATGTCTTGCTTTGTAGCCGCGCGTCTTACCGCACGTTTCGCCTAAAATTGATTTATTCTCTGATTAATTCTCGAGTTATGAAAAATTTGATGTTAAATTTGTATGGGAGCCCCCTTTTCTAAGGAGAGATGGGTCTCGAACCATCTCAAAAACCTTCCCCGGCCTTAAAAACCTCTGCATACAAAATTTCACGCCGATCGGTTCAGTAGTTTCGCAGTCTATAAGGTTCAGACAGAAAGAAATTCATTTTTATGTATATAAATAGGTCAAACGCTAGAACCCACCCCCTATATGATATTATTACGTCATGATACATAATTAAAATGATTGGATGCTTATTTTCGACACAGCGTACAGTGATGTTTTTGCCTTTCTCGTATACTAAGTATTTATATGATCGCTGCAAAAGCAAACTTTTTATAAAAAGCCCGGAGACCCATAGTGTTATATACCAATCGACTTAGTTCGACGAATTGAGGTGATGTGTGTGTGTGTGTGTGTGTGTGTGTGTGTGTGTGTGTGTGTGTGTGTGTGTGTGTGTGGGTGTGTGTGTGTGTGTGTGTGTGTGTGTGTGTGTGTGTGTGTGTGTGTGTGTGTGTGTGTGTGCAAAACTACTCAAACAATGTCACTCATTTTTCGGGCCCTTACCCTCCTCCGATTTGCTCGCAACAAGTTGCATTCGACGCAGAATCCTGTCCCATTGTTTCCTATTTGAAATTGGCCAGATCGGACTATGGGATCGAAAGTTATGGCCAAAATACAAATTCATACGAAAAAATCGCGTGAAAAATGTCACTCATTTTTCGGGCACTTATTCTCAACCGATTTGCTCGCAACAAGTTGTATTCGACGCAGAATCTTGTCCCATTGTTTCCTATTTGAAATTGGCCAGATCGGACTATGGGATCGAAAGTTATGGCCAAAATACAAATTCATACGAAAAAATCGCGTAAAAAATGTCACTCATTTTTCGGGCACTTATCCTTAACCGATTTGCTCGCAACAAGTTGCATTCGACGCAGAATCCTGTCCCATTATTTTCTATTTGAAATTGGCCAGATCGGACTATGGGATCGAAAGTTATGGTCAAAATACAAATTCATACGAAAAAATCGCGTAAAAAATGTCACTCATTTTTCGGGCACTTATCCTTAACCGATTTGCTTGCAACAAATTGCATTCGACGCAGAATCCTGTCCCATTAATGCCTATTTGAAATTGGCCATATCGGACAATGGGATCGAAAGTTATGGCCAAAATACAAATTCATACGAAAAAATCGCGTAAAAAATGTCACTCATTTTTCGGGCACTTACCCTCAACCGATTTACTTGCAACAAGTTGCATTCGACGCAGAATCCTGTCTCATTGTTTTCTATTTGAAATTGGCCAGATCGGACTCTGGGATCAAAAGTTATGGCCAAAATACAAATTCATACGAAAAAATCGCGTAAAAAATGTCACTCATTTTTCGGGCACTTATCCTTAACCGATTTGCTCACAACAAGTTGCATTCGACGTAGAATCCTGTCCTGTTGTTTCCTATTGAAAATTGGCCAGATCGGACTATGGGCTTAGAAGTTATGGTAAAATTACTATTTATTGTGAAAAAGAGTTCAAAAAAGTCTAGCTCACTTTTTTAGCACTTAGACTTTATCTATTCCCCAAGCAACACAAGTTCAACAAATCTGGTTGCAGTAACCATATTGTGATTGAATCCGGTCATATATAAGTTACTGTGATTGATGTGCAATAGTGTGCTTCTCAGGTCGCTCGTAACAGATTGCATTCGACGCAGAATCTTGTCCCATTGTTTCTTATAGAAACTTGGCCGGATCGTACAATTGGGTCAAAAGCTATGGCGAAAATATTAATTTTAAAACTACAAAATAAAATGCCATTTTTTGCTCTTATGCTCATCCGATTTGTTTGCAACAAATTGCGTTTGGCGAGAATTTTTTTATGCATATAAACAAAATATGAAAAATAAGACCAATCCACATATTGGTGTTATTTGAAATTTTTCCAAACCTTTTGAACCAACGAGAAAGGCACCATCACCGCTAGGTGGATTAATCTGGGTTTTTAGTTTAGCAAGTGCGACTGAAACTACTCCACAGTGCTTCCTAACCCAGGAATCCGTGATCGAAAATATTTTGACCTTGAAAAGTTGATTTTAGGGCTAAGTGACTTCGGAGAAATGTTTCGGTATGTTAAGCTCCATATTTTGGATTTTTTTTATCGATCCCCCTAAAAGTGAAATGAAAATTCTCTTTCCTCCAAAGTTTCTACGAAAAATTTTGTTATATAAACTTTATTTCTATCTATGAACGATCATCAAAAATCAGGTTTTTCACGATTTTTCAAATGTTCTACAAAGATATCCGTCGCGATAAAAAACATGAACCTTTCGAAGACAGTTTCTTTATATTTTCAATATTGACGAAGTTATTGACGATTTTCGGTTCAAAAATAAGCATTTTGACATTAACTGCACATTTAGGGGCAAAGTGGGGCAGGGTTCTCCGCATCTTCTTAAGTAGGTATCTAACCAACATTTCCTACCCATATTCCCACTGATCGTAAGGACCTGGCCAGGTGTTGAACAAAGAGGTCGTTGAATGAAAAACATGTCAAGTCCCAGGTTGGTTTTCTGGCGCATCTAACGTCTCTATCGCCGCCAACCCAGGACGGTGTGCGGTCAGTTAGGCTATGCTATGCTATTTTAAATTCTTATAAATGTTTACTTACGGTCTGCTCTAGATGACGATACAGACGTGGAGCTGCTGTGCTGCAATGAATTAAAAAAAAAATTAAACAAAATCGAAGAAAGTAAAATCACGTAAAATAAAGATATGAATGAATTAAATCAAAATGATATAATATGACAACATCCTCTATTCCCGTCTGAAACGCTTTCAAAGGCCGTAGATGACTCATGAGCTTATCTCAAAATCGGCAAAAATGCAAATGTTACAAATGTGCGATCATAGGCAGCACAGATGCCTTGCCGTATTTTGAGAAAAACGACACTCTTCCTCAAAAAATGTAAATTAGATAATGCGATAAGTCGTCATGGAGATATTTTCCACTGTGTCTGAAACTCGATGTGGGCAATTTCACTACATGTGAAAGATTTAATTCGAAAAATGTATTAGAGGGTAACCACTTCCTTCGGTGGGGTTTGATCCCACGAAACCAGTACGCTAGATAGGTGCTTTCCCTACTAAGGTACGAAGGACATCCATCGTCCTCCGCAGTTCAGAAGGCTACTGATGAGATCGAATTTCCAACACTATGACATAGCCCAACTCTCACAATCTATTTTTAAAACCAACTCTTTCACCAGATTAAGGTTACAAACAGACGCTGCAGAACAGACCGCGACTTGAAAAAAAATCTTTACTAGGTAAGAAGCTCATTACTGTAGGATTGAGATGAAAATATTAAAATTAAATAAAATTCCAATATTTGGATTTATAAGCACTACTTTAAATAACTCGCAATCTGTATAAACAATTATAACAGTGCATTATAAATCCCAGCCCTACACTGAGAACAATGTTGAAGTAATATTAACTATGGATAAGCTCTTTAAATAACTATTTCACTATGTTGTTAGTATAAACGAGTATGTTTTCGAAATTACAACACAGTTGTTAATTTCACCATGCGTACGGTTAAAATAAAAACGATCCGTAGTGACGAAAATTTGCGATTCAATCACAGCCGCCATACTGTGTGAAGACACATTAGCGGTGGAAATAAATTACATTGCGTATTTCTTGAGCCGTGATTTCGCATTTACTATGGGCGTTATGGTAAGTATTAATTACAGTTAAATAAGCGTCGATTAAAAAACACAATTTCTTTGCTTTATTCATCATACAGATTACTTCGTTCGGTTCAAGACAAAGATTTTTTCGGTCGTCTTTAAAGTGACTCTGACAAAATGACCGCCGACATAGAAACCGATGTTAGTTCCGATGGAAGTGCCATAGCTGCTGTTGCTAAATCTCACCGAATTCTACTGACACCGTGCCCTCCCTACGATCATGGGTTTTGATGTGTTTATTTTTTATGTGACAGCTCGTTGCAGACTGAAAATGTCCTGATATTTCATATTAATTGCTTAGCGATGCAGAGTGCTCCGTTCCCGGTAAAACACCAGAATGCTGACGAGAACATTAGCTTTCTCTAGATTCTGCGTTGATTTCTGTCACGATGGAAGCTCTCGCTGGAGGTTCGTTATTCCCATCGAGATGTTGCGGTTGGAGAATGGTGTTATCGGAGTTTATCCTGTTGTTTTTAATCGAGACAAGTTGCATAATTATATGCAAGTGGAAACGAGAGTGCAATATAATTTACTCAATACATTTGTGTAATAATATACAAATTTAGAAAAATAAACAACGAAAAATAAATGAGCTCCATTTTCATTAAATTTCCAAAATACATACTATTTTTAATTAGGTATATCAACAGCAAATTTATTTTTATTTTAAATGCATCGCATAGTAAATTTTAATACTGGATTGTAGTTAAAACAATCATAACCATGATAATTTTGACTGCTCTGGTTTGCTTTTAGGCCATAGTAAAAATAAACGCTTATTAAGTTTAATACAAACGCAACATGTAGTCTGCACAAATCTAGTGGCGTTGTGTTTTTAATTTAAACCTACAATATAGTAATTTCAACTTCAAACCTGCTCTCAGTGTATAGAGAGTATACTGAGAACAATGTTGAAGTAATGTTTACTATGGATAAGCTCTTGAAATAACTATTTCACTATGTTGTTAGTATAAACGAGTATGTTTTTGAAATTACAACATAGTTTTAAATTTTACCACACGCGCGGTTAAAATAACAACAAACTGTAGTGATGAAAATTTGCAAAACAAATCATTATCAGATCAACTTCGAAGCCGCCATACTGTGTAGCAAGGCATTAGCGATATTTGGAAATAAGAGCGACGCTGAGTAAATCCTTGTTCAGTTGATTTCTTAAGTAATTATTCCGCGAATACTCTGGAATGGATACTATGGTAAGTATTATTTACAGTTTAATGTGTTTAATGCAGATCAAATAACACAATTTTTTCGTTTCTATCAGATTTCTTCGTTCGGCTCATCGACGACAAAGAATGGTTTGGTCGTCCTCAAAGTGCATCGGCATCGTCTATCCAGCATCGAAATGAAAAAAATGTGATCAACAAAATAGGAACCGGCGTTGGTGCCGGTTGAATTGCCCCTACAGCTGCTGCCGCAAAAACTCACCGATTTCCGCCGACACCAAAAATAACTGGAGAACTCCTTCGATTATGGGATCTGGTGTGTTCGTGTTCAATGCAACAAACTTTCGCCACTAGTCAAAGTTTATTTCTTCATTAATAATATTTAAGGGAACAAACAGAACAATGATAATAAAAAATGTCGTATTGTGTTATTTTTCTTTCATTACAATGCATCATGAATATAACCTGAAATTATAATTAAAATAACTTCAATCTCCTCTTTATGATGAATGCGTCAAATAGTTAAACTGAATACTGATTTGTCAATATAACTATGAAGCATAGTAATTTTGATTGCTGTATTAGATTTTGAAGCCATAGTAAAAATTAATACATTTTGTGTTCGACATAAACATGGTTCGCAGTCTGCACAAATCTAGTGGCGTTGTGTATTTAATTTAACCCTACAATATAGTAATTTTAACTTTAAAGCTGCTCTCAGTGTAGAATCTATAGATGAGCGAAAGCGTATGGCTGAGTCGGTTTTTTTGACCATGCACACACGCATATGGCGTCACAGTCCTTAACATTTCCATTGAAATCGTGATGTCATGCTCGTTTGGAGACACGTTTGACAGTTCGTTTGGAGACAGAGGATTTATATTCGCTCATCTATATATTCCACTATCTATACTCAGCCCTATGCACAATGAGAGTAATGTCAAAAAAGTAGAAAGGTGAGCGTTAAAATGAAAGAGAAAAAAGACGAGAATAGAGTCTGTGTGAGTCAGTTAAAGAAGCTCAGTTTGAAGATAGATATTGTTGATAGCGGATGTGCGAGTGAACGTGTTGAAAAAAACAAATAAATAAAAAATAAATTGAAATGGATACAAAAGTATATTATATTTGCTTAAGTGCTCGAAAGACCACAACAATGGCGCAGTCGGTAAATTGGTAAGTGCTGTTATGTATTTGTTTTGTTGACAGTTTTGATTTGATTCGTTTCGACTTTAAGAATAAGATTATTGGATAGAAATGACGTAAAATAGCGAAAAGTATCTGCGAGACACGGTAGTAATCAATGATCAATTAGAGCTAGAAGTATTTATGAGATTGCAAAGCCACTCACTCATCCATAGCGTCCCGAAACATTAAGCCTCTGCCATCCGTTGAGTATCTGCCCACCTGCTTACAGTTTTTAGAGCTGGACCGCTTGGATCGGCGTTTTTTGTTGTGCCAGGCTTCACAGTCAGAGTCACTCGAACTGTCATCCCAATCGCGACGATACATCTGTAAATGAGAAAAAAGAGTCTGAAATGTCTGAAACTTGATTATGCATATGTACAACATGTGATAGATTTAGTTCGGAAAAGGTATTGGAGGGTAACCGCCCCTTCGCACAGAGGGACGAATCCTTAGAAAGACGGTCAAAAGGTCATTTTTCAAAATGATGTATTCTATTTTTTTAATATTTTTCTCGCATTATACAGGTTATAAAACATTGTAAATTACTTTGGTTGAGTCAATTTGACGATATTGTGCCCATTGGGTTACCTTTAAAGTTGGCATGAAAATTGTTTTTAACACCATTGATAATATATAAATATGAAGTATGATATCTTTGCAATATTTTTCAAATTTGTTATTCAATCATTTCAAACTCAATACATCTTCAAAGATAACATAATCAACTATCAATTGCATACATTATATCACAAATTCATGAAATATTCACTCTTGGCTTATAGAGTTGAACTTGGGCTTATTTCCAAATTTACTCATTTCGTGGTGTTTTCATGTGGTCAGAAAACAATTTACCCATCATTACCCAGCGCTGAAAATCGCATGGCTACTACTTTACATTATATATTTTCAAACTAAACCAAATTTAGGGCCTGCCAGGGCCCGCAGGCTTTTTCCGAGGCATTTGAAAATGACGTAAAATACATGAAAATGTATGTATATGTACTGAATGCAACAATCACAACAATCGTTATGAATGTAGTTGAAAATGATAAAATTTCATCACAGTAAGTATAATAAACCCATTTGTTCTCATTTTAGGCCATATTTGTACTTTTGACCGTCTTTTTTTCAATCCGTCCCACTGTGCTTCGGTGGGGTTTGATCCCACGACCCCAGTTCGCATGACAGGTGCTTTCCCTACTAAGCTACGAAGGACCTCCGTCGTCCACCGCAGCTTAGCGGGTACTGATGAAACCAAATTCCCAGCACCAGGTACCAGCCGATCTCTCGCAATACATTTTCAGAACTAACTCTCTCAAATGTATTTTTGTACACATGTCAACCAAGTAGGATGAGTATTTAGTATTGTCCGGCTCCTACACACTTGCTTCATCAGCAACGGCGCTCAATGAAGTAGGGTTGTGTGAGGTTGTGCCAGTTTGGTCGTCAGATCCCGACCCGACCACACAAGCGAAGAACGATCGCCACTCGAGATCAGTACATTCAAAGTTAATTGCTTATATGCCGGGTATTAAGCCACCCGGAGTGGAAATTAATTACTATGTCTGAAACTTGATTATGCATATGTACAACATGTGATAAATTTAGTTCGGAAAAGGTATTGGAGGGTAACCGCCCCTTCGGTGGGGTTTGATCCCACGACCCCAGTTCGCATGACAGGTGCGATCTCTCTTCGCTTGTGTGGTCGGGTCGGGATCTGACGACCAAACTGGCACAACCTCACACAACCCTACTTCATTGAGCGCCGTTGCTGAGGAGTGTGTAGGAGCCGGACAATATGTCCAAGAATTACAATACAAATTATTGTAACAATACGATAAATTTAAATGTAATTAAAACAAACTCTATTGTTGCTCACAATAGAATAACAATTAAGAATATTGTTTTCCACCATAAATCCTATTGTAAATGGAAGTTTTACAATAGAAAATAGGGGTTGTTAGTTACCGTAACAATAAAAAAATCGTTTATTTCTCGAACAATTTTTTGCAATTACAATAGAATTTATTGTAATTCTATTGTCAACATTTTTCTGTCATTAGATTTTATTGTATGTTTATTGGAACAATAATAAGGAAAATTAATTGGTACAATAGACGAACAATAGAATTGGTTGTTCATAAATAAATAATTCTATCCAGTTTTCCGCGAGCGGTTATGGCCGCCAGCTTGCCTGCGGGTTAGTCTCTGATTTGACATTTCTGGAGGTCAACTGCACCCACCATTCGAGCATTTTGATCAATGTGGTATATAAGAAGGCTTGAATTCACTGAATCAGCACCTTCTTATATGCTACATTGGTCAGAATGCTCGGAGCGGTGGGTGCATTTGACCTCCAGACACGTCAAATCAGAGACTGAACTGCAAGCAAGCTGGCGGCCATTACTGCTCGCGGAAAACTGGATTGTATTTTCTATTCGGGTATATGTTCGCTCCGAAAATGAACTTTTTATAGGAGGCCCGGAGACCCATAGTGTTATATACCGATCGACGAATTGAGGTGATGTCTGTGTGTATGTATGTATGTGTGTGTGTGCGCAAAACTGTCACTCATTTTCAGGCACTTATCCTTTACCGATTTGCTCGCAACAAGTTGCATTCGACGCATAGTGCTGTCCCATTGTTTCCTATTGAAAATTGGCCAGATCGGACTATGGGCTCAGAAGTTATGGCCAAAATCCAATTTTTTTATACCAAAAACAAGCACGTGAAAATTTCTCTCTCATTTTTTAGGCACTTATCGTTAACCGATTTGCTCGCAACAAGTTGCATTCAACGCGGAATCCGGTTATATCGGATTATGGGCTCAAAAGTTATGGCTAAAATACTATTTTTATAACTCACGAGAAAGGCTCCATCACTGCTAGGTGGATTAATCTGGGTTTTTTTTCGTATATTTATTTGGTAGGCACTCTGTGTTCTTAACCGCTAATGTGCCGTGATCTACTGTGATACTCTGAAATACAGAGTCAACACAGAATCTATTTTTAGATGTCCATAATTCGTTGTTATTATCGTTGCCAGTCAATATCATCGTGAGTCCATTGTGTTCATTTGTCCATGTGGTGAATCCAGTGATCGTTGCTTTGTTCGGCTGCCATTAATTGAAGAACGTTGGAGGAATGCCTCCGAGAAGAACAGTTTTGTCAGTGGTCATCAGGCAGCCGTGTTGGTGAGGCGCGTTCCCCAAAATGCCTCCGTACGGACTGCGCTTCTGGTGACTGACAAGGGTTTGGTGGAGGGGCTGGGAATCGAACCCATGACCATTCGCTTATGAGGCGAACGTGTAGCCAACTACGCTACGGGATCCCCTGTCGCTGACACCAAATTGAAGAGCCTAGAAATCTAATTATTATTCTAAGTAAATTTAATTATAACAGGTAGTTTAAATTCGTCACAAATGTGTACCTAAAACCACAGACTAAAATTAACTGATTTTCTTATAATTACTGCCTAAACTACCGTATAACTTAACGTTGAAGAATGCATCTAACCTATTTTTTTCTGAAACCGAATCAGAACCGGTAAGATAGTGTGAACTACAAAATTAGCTTAGAAACTAAATAAGCAATGCTTACAGCTGCCAATCAATATCTACTACGCCGGAATTTCTAAGACCCTTCGGGAATTACACTAGGGGAAGTGAACGTAAGTGCGAATTACCTTATTCTAAACAATCCTAAATTATAAAAATATACTATGAACCTATTGCTACTTATGCTATACCTATCATCTATATTACAATGAAATCTAAAATGTATATCCCATCGCTATCGCAAACTCCTATTCTATACAGGAATTTTATAATCTCCCAAATAAAGAGCCGTGTGAAACAAATTGCTCTGAAGATTAATTATACGGAAGAATCTCCTGTCAGTCCAGTCGAAGCGTTAATCAACATATTATGTTGTTTGCATTTCCCACCCAAATTCTTAGAGTTTTCATAAAAAAATCTTTGCAATTTACACAGGAAAGCTTTTGTATGTTGTTTCATGGGAAATTATTTTAAATTTTCTCAACAAATTTACCAAATTTATGTTAAATTTATACAAATTTATGCAGAATTATCGGGTGGGTAGCTCACACCCCTAGAGGGAATCGAATCTACCGGAAATTTCATTGGTTGACTTTGAGGTCTTTCTGCAGAAACCGTAGACAGAGGATTACAAATGTTCAGCTTCTGATTTAACTGAATTTAACGGTAAATCGTACACTAGCAATTGGATTACTCAAATGTCTAGGGAAAAAATAGTAATAATAATATAATAAATTAGCAATGATTTGTAGTATATTCAAGAATTTTGTAGAACAACGACTTTTGAAAGACAAGTTGTTTTTAGGCACCTCAAAGCTTAAAAATCACTTTAAAATGGTCAAAACGTGAACGGAACGAATCGCAATGTTCACAAGACTTGTAAAGCACACTAAAAGCATACGTTTAGAGGTTGTTGCGGTGATTTCCGGCGTTTATATATCTTTTCAGATTCTTTCAAAATTGAAACAGCGGAAACCACTCAATTTACTTGAGCCACCTCGAAATTTTATCAGAATTAGCTGAAAATTTGACAGAATAATTAGAATTATGATTCTGGGCTGACCGGTTGGATTTTTGATACTTTTTGAAAACATGAAGAGGTCTAATATATATGTATATATAAATAATATATAAGAGAGAGAGAGGCGAAAAACTGCCTCTTATGCTTTTTTTTTCAAATATTTGTCCAGATATTTGAGCACGAATTCAGCAAGCTATGCCGTTATTTCTGGAATGGGATGGCAAGAAGGTTTCAGAATGAATTATTGGCAGTAGCTGATTTTCTACTCGCCGCAACCACATCCAGGCGCTATAGTATATGCGCAAAATAGCCAGCATGAGTTAACCGCCAGAAATTTGTATGGTGAAAGGCATCTAACGCGGGTTTTCTCGAAAATAGAAACTTTTCATGAAAAACTATTTGGTACCGGTTATGTAGGAAGGTGTCCGCTACTACGCCTACCAAATATTTTTTCGATGAAGGTGCTTAATTTCGAGAAATCGAACCTTAGATGCCTTTCGCCATACTGATTTCAGAAAGTTAACTCCTAGTGTGCCGCTGTAATTACGCTCAAAGCAGGCGATTCATTAGATTTCTAAAACGTGCAACGTGCGATTTTTTTTGCTACAATATGATTAAATGACATTCATGATAATGAATCGACTGCTTTGAGCGTGCTTACAGCGGCACACTAGGAGTTAACTTCCTGAAATCAGTATGGCGAAAGGCATCTAAGGTTCGATTTCTCAAAATGAATCGACTGCTTTGAGCGTGCTTACAGCGGCACACTAGGAGTTAACTTTCTGAAATCAGTATGGCGAAAGGCATCTAAGGTTCGATTTCTCAAAATTAAGCACTTTAATCGAAAAAATACTTGGTAGGCGTAATAGCGGATACCATCCCTCATAACCGGTACCAAATAGTTTTTCATGAAAAGTTCCTAATTTTGAGAAAACCAGCGTTAGATGTCTTTCGCCATACAAATTTCTGGCGGTTAACTCTTGCTGGCTATTTTGTGCATATACTATAGCGCCTGGATTTGGCTGCGGCGGGTAGAAAATCAGCCACTGCCAATAATTCATTGAAAAAAATATTTGGTAGGCGTAGTAGCGGACACCATCCCTCATTACCGATACCAAATAGTTTTTCATGAAAAGTTCCTAATTTTGAGAAAACCAGCGTTAGATGTCTTTCGCCATACAAATTTCTGGCGGTTAACTCTTGCTGGCTATTTTGTGCATATACTATAGCGCCTGGATGTGGCTGCGGCGAGTAGAAAATCAGCCACTGCCAATAATTCATTCATATTTATCTGTCTGACTGTTTATTAAAACGCCATAATCTTATTCGTTGCTAGGTGTGTTCTCATTTTTTACTAAACTAGATCAAGTAGTACTAATTAACACGTTATTCATTTTAAGTTTAGTTTTAGGAAAATGTGCCAAATAAAATTTTCAATTTGTGCCTACATTTTTACTCACCTTGTTCCGTGGCTCGGATTCCCAGAATAATCTGCAGATTGAAAAAATGAAAACAGTATAGGATTAAACAAAACAGAATAAAATTAAAATTATTGTAAATTATTTATCATTATTTTATTTGATATAGGGTATTTAATTATTTTATTTAATTATTATTATTATTTTACATAGATTATTTAATAATTTGATGCTACAAATTGTTACTTTCACCGGCTTTGTATGTTATTTATAATAGCAGAGTGAATGTAAATAAGAGTGGCGACACTGTCAGAATTGAAAAAGAATTCATCTGTCATTCCCATACACAATCGTGTTCCAAACGAGCAGGAGACCTTTCAAATGCGGCACATGTCGCACCTCTTAATTACATACACTCTGTATAATAGGTAAGGAGAAATAGCTGTAACTATTAACGCATTTGACCAAAGTACACGCGGCGCTCCCTAGAGGAAACGACGCACCGCGATTCTTATGAGGAGATAACATTGCGGCGGTTATTCCTTTCGAATGTGGAACGCCGCGTGGAATCTTGTGCAAATGCGCTTTTGGAAACATTACAACAGCCATGCCTATGAGACTGGAAAGCTACTTACATTTTTTCACCGGACATCATTTCCGACAGATTTGAGCTATGGTAGTTGAATTGAGCCTTCATGCCAGTTATGCCTTGTTGGTAACCAATCCCAATGGACTGAAAAAAAAACGATGGGATAATTTTTTTTTTAACTTTTAGTGGAATGTATTCACTTGTCATACGTAGTTTGTACTATTCTATTTAATTCCACTACTCTATTGTATCTTTGACAGATACGTATTTCGACTACGTTTAGACAAGGCAAGTGAATTGAGCAAGTCGCTTGAATCGAACGCGAATTGAACGTGTAAACACCTTAATTTACCCAGGCAGCACAAGTCTAATGAAACTGGTTATAGCAACCTAATTATGACTAAATCGGGTCAAACATAAGCTACTGTGATCTATGTACAACATGTGTGCTGCTTGGGTAATTCACTTGAACGAAAAAAAAGTTGAACATGTTCAACTTTTGGCAAGTCAATTGAATTCAACTGAGTTGTTCAATTCACTTCCCCTGTCGAAACGTAGCATAATGCTACGTTTTTAGCTACCATTTTTGCATTCGTATATCATGAGGCTAACACGATGATACTTTTATGCCCAGGGAAGTCGAGACAATTTCCAATCCGAAAATTGTCTAGACCGGCACCGGAATTGAACTCCAAGGAGCTAGACTTTCCTAAGGTGACGCAGATCAGCGCTGCGTGCCACTAGTTGTCTCTTTCACTCTCCCTGCTGATCTTATGCAACGCAATTAGTGACGTCACTATTTGCGTTCCATAAGATCAATGTCTTGCTTTGTAGCCGCGCGTTTTACCGCACGTTTCGCCTAAAATTGATTTATTCTCTGATTAATTCTCGAGTTATGAAAAATTTGATGTTAAATTTGTATGGGAGCCCCCTTTTCTAAGGAGAGATGGGTCTCGAACCATCTCAAGAACCTTCCCCGGCCCCAAAAACCTCTGCATACAAAATTTCACGCCGATCGGTTCAGTAGTTTCGCAGTCTATAAGGTTCAGACAGAAAGAAATTCATTTTTATGTATATAAATAGGTCAACCGCTAGAACCCACCCCCTATATGATATTATTACGTCATGATACATAATTAAAATGATTGGATGCTTATTTTCGACACAGCGTACAGTGATGTTTTTAGTTTAGCAAGTGCGACTGAAACTACTCCACAGTGCTTCCTAACCCAGGAATCCGTGATCGAAAATATTTTGACCTTGAAAAGTTGATTTTAGGGCTAAGTGACTTCGGAGAAATGTTTCAATATGTTAAGCTCCATATTTTGGATTTTTTTTATCGATCCCCCTAAAAGTGAAATGAAAATTCTCTTTCCTCCAAAGTTTCTACGAAAAATTTTGTTATATAAACTTTATTTCTATCTATGAACGATCATCAAAAATCAGGTTTTTCACGATTTTTCAAATGTTCTACAAAGATATCCGTCGCGATAAAAAACATGAACCTTTCGAAGACAGTTTCTTTATATTTTCAATATTGACTAGGTTATTGACGATTTTCGGTTCAAAAATAAGCATTTTGACATTAACTGCACATTTAGGGGCAAAGTGGGGCAGGGTTCTCCGCATCTTCTTAAGTAGGTATCTAACCAACATTTCCTACCCATATTCCCACTGATCGTAAGGACCTGGCCAGGTGTTGAACAAAGAGGTCGTTGAATGAAAAACATGTCAAGTCCCAGGTTGGTTTTCTGGCGCATCTAACGTCTCTATCGCCGCCAACCCAGGACGGTGTGCGGTCAGTTAGGCTATGCTATGCTATTTTAAATTCTTATAAATGTTTACTTACGGTCTGCTCTAGATGACGATACAGACGTGGAGCTGCTGTGCTGCAATGAATTAAAAAAAAATTAAACAAAATCGAAGAAAGTAAAATCACAGATAACAGATATTTAAGCTAGAACAAATTTTATTGAAAATCCTGTGTAAACTTTTGAATTGATATACGTTGACCCACTACTACCATCTACTCAACTGATTGCGGCAGTACATACGGACGCAGCTGGTTAACAACCGTCGAACGCAGCCAATGGATTTGACAGCCGCATTCGGGCTGCGTTTTCAATAACTATGATCCTTGCGCCATCTCCAATCGATTGCTAAACTCGGTTACAATTTAAAATACATTTGAATTAATGGTTGCCGATGTTTACACACGTTTCGGATGCCAGCCTCAATATCTGTTATCTGTGGTAAAATAAAGATATGAATGAATTAAATCAAAATGATATAATATGACAACATCCTTTATTCCCGTCTGAAACGCTTTCAAAGGCCGTAGATGACTCATGAGCTTATCTCAAAATCGGCAAAAATGCAATTGTTACAAATGTGCGATCATAGGCAGCACAGATGCCTTGCCGTATTTTGAGAAAAACGACACTCTTCCTCAAAAAATGTAAATTAGATAATGCGATAAGTCGTCATGGAGATATTTTCCACTGTGTCTGAAACTCGATGTGGGCAATTTCACTACATGTGACAGATTGAGTTCGAAAAATGTATTAGAGGGTAACCACTTCCTTCGGTGGGGTTTTATCCCACGAAACCAGTACGCTTGACAGGTGCTTTCCCTGCTAAGATACGAAGGAACTTCGTCGTCCTCCGCAGTTCAGAAGGCTACTGATGAGATCGAATTTCCAACACTATGACATAGCCCAACTCTCACAATCTATTTTTAAAACCAACTCTTTCACCAGATTAAGGTTACAAACAGACGCTGCAGAACAGACCGCGACTTGAAAAAAAATCTTTACTAGGTAAGAAGCTCATTACTGTAGGATTGAGATGAAAATATTAAAATTAAATAAAATTCCAATATTTGGATTTATAAGCACTACTTTAAATAACTCGCAATCTGTATAAACAATTATTGCGAGAAAAGAGAAAAATTCTAATTTTGCGGAGCAAAGAAGAAGAAGCAGACTGAGCGTCGGAAACTTCAAAATGGCATGCACTGTACGAAAAGTGTTGATATTTCTTGATATCAAGAAGATTCGAGAAATCTAAAATGTTTCAAAATCATATAAATATATGACAAAATGCCTTTAAAGTACCATTAAACTTTATTAGCATTATTATATTAGCATATTCTCGTTGATTTTAATAATCAACATTCACACCGAAAAAATAAACTAAACATTTTTACCGTGCAACAAGTGATTTGACGTTTGCGGAACAGCTTTCCGACAGTCGACCGTCGGACCCCGGTTCGAATTTTTCAATCTTTTCGCAATATAACAGTGCATTATAAATCCCAGCCCTATAGAGAGTAGAATCTATAGATGAGCGAAAGCGTGCACTGAACCGAAGCTTCCACCCTAAAACGACTGATACGCGTATTGCCTCTGCCCTTTAACGATTATCATTCGGTTTCTGGATGATGCTCATTCGATTGTTTCGAAGGTGGATGACAAGCATTCATAGGAGAGTCATATGGTAACCGAGTTATTTTTTATTCGGAAACGAAGGGCAAAACAAACGATAACCGACTGAGATAAAGGTGAAAAACAAAAGAATGGTGTTTGAAGAATCGTGGAGAGAAAATTGGTTCTAATCGGAATTTCAGCTAGTCAGGAGAATAAAAAAAACTTCGAAAAACATTTATTTTTTATCTATATATTTCTGCGCCTATATTCTTAATAATTCAATAGACGGCAACGGTGATGTCCGGGGAATGGAAGCGGCGGTCGTGGAAAGGAATTGACAATCCCCACACGGAAACGGTGACACATTCTCGTCGTGTTTGAATTGTCATCACTGGAAGGTAACCAATAGAAGTCAATAGGACTTGTTAGTGAAATACTGGAATTTACTAGAAATTACCTTTATTTTCGATTGATTGAGCCCTCGCTTTAGTCTAACTAATATTTCCGCGGACATCCGTAATGCCGGCGTGATGATCCCCGATCTACCGATCGTGAAGCTGTCTCGAAGCACTACACGAACTCTTCGAATCATTCTGTTGAAACATATAGGGGAAAATACCTATTCTTGGCAGTCTAAGACATTCGCCAAATTGAAATATAAAAATAATGAATAATTACACTAAAACACAGGTACAACTCAACTGGTATACATTTGTATGCTCTTCCGTTGATGATTGGTATTCACTAAATATAACAGCTTTTACCACAAATTCAGTAAATTCAATATTAAAGTACAGGTCATCGTTTCTTCTATTGGCATAGCAATTTCTATTATCAGCAATGAATTTGCTCTCTTTAGCAACTAGACATGGAACAAGAAAACTGGAAATGTATTGGTGCCAAATAGTGGTTGTTTACATCCTCCAGTAGAAAAATTCATTCATATTAATCGGCCGCACGCTCATCTCGCTTCACTCAAATCTGGAACAATTTTTTTTAATTATCAAAACTGGCTTAAAACAAAACATGAATTTTTAGCCTTGACATTAATTTTATGTCAGATAGATTTTATGTTATGACAGATAGGCAAAAGCATTTAAACACATTGAAAATCAAAGTTAACCCAAAGGCAAAGTGGGTTCCCGAGTACCCAGATATTGAAATTTTCATAGCTTTTACAGTTTTCAACCTATTTGAATAATTTTGACGATTTTAAAGACTTATATAATTTTTGTTCGCTGCCGAGATTTACAGCTTTTGTCTATGGTTATTCAAGAAACCCTTGATGTAAATAATGCCTTAGAGTCTACACACGCAATCAAAAGTCTATCAACCAGTTTCAAATAAACAAGGTCGTTACATGATATGTTTGTTTCATAAAAAAAATCATGGGGGTTGTGTACAAGGCACGACCGCTCGACGTAAACTACGTAGAATCAAATCTATACATATAAGAATGAATTTTTATCTGTCTGCCTTTATAGACTTGGAAAGTACTGAACCGATCGGCATGAACATTTGTATGTAGAGGTTTTTGGGAATGGGGAAGGTTCTTATGATGGTTTTAGACCCCTCCCTCTTCTAGAAAAGGGGATTTTTATACAAATAAAGTATAAAATTCTGCTTTAATCTAGAAAATGGAATCCTAATTTGCAAATATAGAATACTTAACCTTTTAAATAAATTGCAAATGTAAAAAATATAGAATTATTCAATTTTAGGTTAAACGAGGTTCGTCGGTTCTGCTAGTATAGTATATTAACAATATAGTTAACACCTCGTGAGTCTTCTTATGTTAGATAATGGGCAGCACTGTCCTATCCAGCAGCTGTAGCCACCCCATTCATACACTACGTTTCACAGTTGAATAATAGATAATTCCCCAAAAGTAGGCAATTAATTATGGTTGAAATGCGCTATGTAGGAACGGGCATGGTTATGATTTTTTTGATGAGCTTGGAAAGGATTGAATTTGTCCTGTCAGTCCTGTCAGCCACATAATGTTAAAATACTGTGGTGCGGTGTGGCTATCACTTTTGATATAATTCACGGTCTACGTAAAAATCTGAATAGAAGCATTTGTATTTTAACACAATTTTAAAATAAATGCCAACGCCGGATATTTTGTTCGTAGTTTTCAAATCACATATAATTGTGCGTGGTATCTTTTTAGCGTGTGTTTGATATGCTCACAAACACATTCTCTCGCTGTATTTCGAAGTGTGCTACTGTCAAAGAAAACGAACAGTCCTGATTTTATTTAGTGAAACATAGAGCAAAAATTACATAAATTTGCTCTTTGTGGTGATAATCAAGTGTCGATAAAGTGTAAAAAGTGATTTACATACTTAATTTGTCGTGCCATACACAATAAAGAGGAGAAACAGGCGATCCAAAAAAGTAAGTAACAGTTTGCTATTCGTGTGCTGCTTTCTTCGGCAATGCAATAATGGCAAGGATTTCGCAGATGCTTATTTGTTTCGGTGATTAATTCCTCAAAGATTGCTACTTTTGCACAAACAACTTATTCAAATGAAAGCCTAGACTTGAATTTGTGTAATTGGATCAAAATTATGTTTATAAATAGTGTATGTTTGCTGGAAAATTCAAATATTCTTGAGGGTGCCAACAACTGGCGCACCCTGCCAATGCCGTATTCTACCCTACACTATGTTAATTATTCAATTCAAAGAAAATCACTTTATCAGCCATTCTTACCTGATATAATTTTATTCAACGCGAATATTCCCAGAAACAAAACTTCACATCCAGTCGTACGCAGCAGCGTTTAAAAATGGTGGCAATTTTCATCTATCCGGCAAGTTGTAGAGTCCAACAACTAAAATCAATTCCAATTCCGTATGATATTCGTGGTAGGGCTGGAGCAAAGAATTTTACATTCCATTTTGGACTGATTTTTATTTACCACCGTGTAGTATGAAGAACAAATGAAGGTGCACATGATAATCAAAACAAAATCATCCGGTTATGAGCTGACGTGCTTCTTCATTTGTGATGGACAGACATACGTTAAATTTTGTCATACGAAAATGGTCTGAGTGGTTCTGAAGACGCTTCAAAGCTTACGTTTTCTTTCAGTGTGGCTGAGTCGGGTTTTTTGACCATGCACACACGCATATGGCGTCACAGTCCTTAACATTTCCATTGAAATCGTGATGTCATGCTCGTTTGGAGACACGTTTGACAGTTCGTTTGGAGACAGAGGATTTATATTCGCTCATCTATATATTCCAGCCCTATGGACTAAACCACGATGACGTCACGCGTCGATTTTCAGTAGGAAGAAAACCTCATCTGAGGGCAAAGTTTACAAAAAATGAACATCAACGTGAACATCCGGTGAACTAAAAGCTCCCAATTCACTCAAATGTTCATTGGCCCGCAGCGGATGTCATTTTTTCGAGCAAAAAGAAGAAGAATCGTGAAAAAAGAAGTCGCTCGTGGTTAAGTCCATGCACAATGAGAGTAATGTCAAAAAAGTAGAAAGGTGAGCGTTAAAATGAAAGAGAAAAAAGACGAGAATAGAGTCTGTGTGAGTCAGTTAAAGAAGCTCAGTTTGAAGATAGATATTGTTGATAGCGGATGTGCGAGTGAACGTGTTGAAAAAAACAAATAAATAAAAAATAAATTGAAATGGATACAAAAGTATATTATATTTGCTTAAGTGCTCGAAAGACCACAACAATGGCGCAGTCGGTAAATTGGTAAGTGCTGTTATGTATTTGTTTCGTTGACAGTTTTGATTTGATTCGTTTCGACTTTAAGAATAAGATTATTGGATAGAAATGACGTAAAATAGCGAAAAGTATCTGCGAGACACGGTAGTAATCAATGATCAATTAGAGCTAGAAGTATTTATGAGATTGCAAAGCCACTCACTCATCCATAGCGTCCCGAAACATTAAGCCTCTGCCATTCGTTGAGTATCTGCCCACCTGCTTACAGTTTTTAGAGCTGGACCGCTTGGATCGGCGTTTTTTGTTGTGCCAGGCTTCACAGTCAGAGTCACTCGAACTGTCATCCCAATCAAGACGATACATCTGTAAATGAGAAAAAAGAGTCTGAAATGTCTGAAACTTGATTGTATGTACAACATGTGATAGATTTAGTTCGGAAAAGGTATTGGAGGGTAACCGCCCCTTCGGTGGGGTTTGATCCCACGACCCCAGTTCGCATGACAGGTGCTTTCCCTACTAAGCTACGAAGGACCTCCGTCGTCCACCGCAGCTTAGCGGGTACTGATGAAACCAAATTCCCAGCACCAGGTACCAGCCGATCTCTCGCAATACATTTTCAGAACTAACTCTCTCAAATGTATTTTTGTACACATGTCAACCAAGTAGGATGAGTATTTAGTATTGTCCGGCTCCTACACACTTGCTTCATCAGCAACGGCGCTCAATGAAGTAGGGTTGTGTGAGGTTGTGCCAGTTTGGTCGTCAGATCCCGACCCGACCACACAAGCGAAGAGAGATCGCCACTCGAGATCAGTACATTCAAAGTTAATTGCCTATATGCCGGGTATTAAGCCACCCGGAGTGGAAATTAATTACTATGTCTGAAACTTGATTATGCATATGTACAACATGTGATAGATTTAGTTCGGAAAAGGTATTGGAGGGTAACCGCCCCTTCGGTGGGGTTTGATCCCACGACCCCAGTTCGCATGACAGGTGCGATCTCTCTTCGCTTGTGTGGTCGGGTCGGGATCTGACGACCAAACTGGCACAACCTCACACAACCCTACTTCATTGAGCGCCGTTGCTGAGGAGTGTGTAGGAGCCGGACAATATGTCCAAGAATTACAATACAAATTATTGTAACAATACGATAAATTTAAATGTAATTACAACAAACTCTATTGTTGCTCACAATAGAATAACAATTAAGAATATTGTTTTCCACCATAAATCCTATTGTAAATGGAAGTTTTACAATAGAAAATAGGGGTTGTTAGTTACCGTAACAATAAAAAAATCGTTTATTTCTCGAACAAATTTTTGCAATTACAATAAAATTTATTGTAATTCTATTGTCAACATTTTTCTGTCAATAGATTTTATTGTATGTTTATTGGAACAACAATAAGGAAAATTAATTGGTACAATAGACGAACAATAGAATTGGTTGTTCATAAATAAAATGTATTGTAATTTTATGATATTTTAATGTAATTCTATCCAGTTTTCCGCGAGCGGTAATGGCCGCCAGCTTGCCTGCGGGTTAGTCTCTGATTTGACATTTCTGGAGGTCAACTGCACCCACCATTCGAGCATTTTGATCAATGTGGTATATAAGAAGGCTTGAATTCACTGAATCAGCACCTTCTTATATGCTACATTGGTCAGAATGCTCGGAGCGGTGGGTGCATTTGACCTCCAGACACGTCAAATCAGAGACTGAACCGCAAGCAAGCTGGCGGCCATTACCGCTCGCGGAAAACTGGATTGTATTTTCTATTCGGGTATATGTTCGCTCCGAAAATGAACTTTTTATAGGAGGCCCGGAGACCCATAGTGTTATATACCGATCGACGAATTGAGGTGATGTCTGTGTGTATGTATGTATGTGTGTGTGCGCAAAACTATGCAAAAATGTCACTTATTTTTCAGGCACTTATCCTTTACCGATTTGCTCGCAACAAGTTGCATTCGACGCATAGTGCTGTCCCATTGTTTCCTATTGAAAATTGGCCAGATCGGACTATGGGCTCAGAAGTTATGGCCAAAATCCAATTTTTTTATACCAAAAACAAGCGCGTGAAAATTTCTCTCTCATTTTTTAGGCACTTATCCTTAACCGATTTGCTCGCAACAAGTTGCATTCGACGCGGAATCCGGTTATATCGGATTATGGGCTCAAAAGTTATGGCTAAAATACTATTTTTATAACTCACGAGAAAGGCTCCATCACTGCTAGGTGGATTAATCTGGGTTTTTTTCGTATATTTATTTGGTAGGCACTCTGTGTTCTTAACCGCTAATGTGCCGTGATCTACTGTGATACTCTGAAGTACAGAGTCAATACAGAATCTATTTTTAGATGTCCATAATTCGTTGTTATTATCGTTGCCAGTTCATATCATCGTGAGTCCATTGTGTTCATTTGTCCATGTGGTGAATCCAGTGATCGTTGCTTTGTTCGGTAGCCATTTATCGAGGTACGTTGGAGGAATGCCTCCTAGAAGAACAGATTTGTCAGTCGTCATCAGGCAGCCGTGTCGGTGAGGCGCGTTCCCCAAAATGCCACCGTACAAACTGCGCCTGCTGACTAACGAGGGTAGAGGGCTGGGAATCGAATCTATGACCATTCGCTTATGAGGCGAACGTGTAGCCAACTACGCTACGGGATCCCCTGTCGCTGACACCAAATTGAAGAGCCTAGAAATCTAATTATTATTCTAAGTAAATTTAATTATAACAGGTAGTTTGAATTCGTCACAAATGTGTACCTAAAACCACAGACTAAAACTAACTGATTATAATTACTGCCTAAACTACCGTATAACTTAACGTTGAAGAATGCATATAACCTATTTTTTCTGAAACCGAATCAGAACCGGTAAGATAGTGTGAACTACAAAATTAGCTTAGAAACTAAATAAGCAATGCTTACAGCTGCCAATCAATATCTACTACGCCGGAATTTCTAAGACCCTTCGGGAATTACACTAGGGGAAGTGAACGTAAGTGCGAATTACCTTATTCTAAACAATCCTAAATTACAAAAATATACTATGAACCTATTGCTACTTATGCTATACCTATCATCTATATTACAATGAAATCTAAAATGTATATCCCATCGCTATCGCAAACTCCTATTCTATACAGGAATTTTATAATCTCCCAAATAAAGAGCCGTGTGAAACAAATTGCTCTGAAGATTAATTATACGGAAGAATCTCCTGTCAGTCCAGTCGAAGCGTTAATCAACATATTATGTTGTTTGCATTTCCCACCAAAATTCTTAGAGTTTTCATAAAAACATCTTTGCAATTTACACAGGAAAGCTTTTGTATGTTGTTTCATGGGAAATTATTTTAAATTTTCACAACAAATTTACCAAATTTATGCTATGCTTATGCTTTTTTTCAAATATTTGTCCAGATATTTGAGCACGAATTCAGCCAGCTATGCCGTTATTTCTGGAATGGGATGGCAAGAAGGTTTCAGAATTAGATTTCTAAAACGTGCAACGTGCGATTTTTTTTGCTACAATATGATTAAATGACATTCATGATGATTCATATTTATCTGTCTGACTGTTTATTAAAACGCCATAATCTTATTCGTTGCTAGATGTGTTCTCATTTTTTACTAAACTAGATCAAGTAGTACTAATTAACACGTTATTCATTTTAAGTTTAGTTTTAGGAAAATGTGCCAAATAAAATTTTCAATTTGTGCCTACATTTTTACTCACCTTGTTCCCTGGGAGGGAGATTCAGATTCAAAAAATATGAATGTCAGTGCAGACCTAACTTTAGTTGTCATGAAACGTCACCGCAGACCTAGCTGAAAATGTTCAATAAATGGGAAGTATCGATACTGATCATTTGCTTGAAAACTATAAAAAGCAGAAAATTATATTGAATATTATCAATCTATATTTGAAACGACGGTTGTTGAACAAAAAAATGTTCAATACATTCGAACTTTGAAACTCGTTTGAAAATGATGTCCATTGTAAAGAGAAAATGAGACGTCTAGGATACTTCTTCTTGCAATGATTCCCTTTGCTTATCGCTTATTAATTCATTATCTGCATCGCTCGTTTCACGTTTTTTCCTAATTTTAATCGTGAATAGTTGGGTTTTGACGATTTGAAAAAATCTGTAAAGTGTTCGTCGTCCCAATCTGACATATATAGTGAAAGCATGGAACTGAGGTTTCGCTTTGCAACTTCCGTCCAGGGATGCCAGAAGATATTTTCATATGTCTTCACAGTCGTTTAAAAATGTCTTCAAATGTCTTCAATATTAAAATAACGATTATTAGCGAGAAATTTCAAAGTCCAATAGGTTTGTAAATTCAATAATCTCCTTGTTTTACTGATGAGGAATAATGTTTTAACATACAAATTGTTAGAATTCAAGAGAATATTCTTTAAAATTATTTAATTTTTTTATGTCGAGTTTCCGCTGGATTTTGTACAGAGTCGGATTTTTAACTGAATTTTCCCGTGGAATTCTTCCAAATTTCTTTTAGTAGAATACCCAGTTGGGATTCAAAATTTACTGTGAAATACTTGAAGAAACATCCAGAGAATTTTCTGAAGAAACTTTCGGTAAAATTTCTAGATCAACTTCCGGATAAATTCCTGATGGAGCTTCTTATAACTTCTTTTGGATGGAGCTTCTAATTACTTCTGGAAGTCTCCTGAAGAAATTTCCCAAGGAATTCCTGGAAAAAACATCCAAAAGATTTACTGAAGGAACTTCCGGAAAAGTTCAGAAGGAACTTCCGGAGGAATTCTTGGAGGAACTTAAGAAGGAATTCCTGTAGAAACTTCAGGATGAATTCCGGATGTTTTTTCTGGAGGAAAAAGAAACTTCTGGAGAAATTCTTGGTGGGAGTTCTGGATGAATTCTTGGAGGAACTTCCTGATGTATTGCTGCAGAAATTTCCGAAAGCAATCCTGAAGGAAATACCAGATAAATTTCATAGTATACTTCCGGAGACATTCTTGGAGTTATTCGGCAACTTTCTTAAAGGATCTTCCAGAGGAAGTACTTCCGGAGGGATCCATTGTGGAGCTTCCGCCGCAATCTCGGGAAAACTTTCGCAAAAAATCCTGGAAGAACCACTGGAGGAATTCTTGATGGAACTACTGAAGGAGTTCTGGAGGATCTTCCAAATGAATTCCTGGAGAATTTTTCGGAAAAATCTCTGAAACTTCCGGACAATTTCCTGGAGGGATTACAAAAAGAACACCAGGTCGATTTTTTGAAGAAATTCATAGAGGAATTCGCAGAGTAAATACTGGAAGAATGTCCAAAGATATTTCTAGAAGAATAATCAAAGGTATTCCAGGAAAAATTTAACAAAAGTGTGGAGCAAGTTTCCTCTTCTTTTAGGTAGATTTCCATGTAGAAATTTACCTTGAAAATTATGAGAAATATTCTTTTAACACCAGCATAATTTCAATCCCTTATTGACATTCGTAAGAATTTTTTTATGAAAATTAATTGAGACAATTTTCTTGTGGAAGTTAAAAGGGATTGATTGTGGGAATTGTGGAAATGAAGATGAATTTTCCGTTTAAATTTTGGAGGATTTTCTTTATGTTTATTTTTTGAGGAAATTATTAAATATAAATTTTGTACCAAATTTCTAATTTCAATTCTCTTGAATATAGACAAGAAAATCCTCATAATTTCCATCGGAAATTCTTTAATATATTCACAGAAAATTCAAAGAGTTTCCCATCGAATATTTAGACGAAAGTCACATGGACATACCGAAAAGATCAAATGAATTCGTAAGGAATTTAGAAAAAGATCAGGTTCTAGCTCAACGATTGAATAGATTAAATCAAGTCATAGAAGAGTTCATATATTTTTGCCGTAAATTATATCGGCCATTGCGTTCCAATGTAACAATCGAAATACCTTTTACATACACGCCATCGGGAACTTTTTAACCAGCGCCTAACTCCAAGCCAAGTTAAGTGCGTAAGTCTAAAATGCGTTGCATTTATCAGCCAGCTAGTGAATGTATTTTTATGTTTGAGATTCTAAGCCCCAGACAAATACTATTATAACTCTTGTATTTTTTTTTTGCATAATTTACATATGGTTGGGACCCAGCCAAACCGCACCAAGCGGCTTTTTGACTAACTTACGATATTTTGTTCGCAAAAGACAAACGGAAAGTATTTCATGTTAAGTCATGCGTACATTTGTTCTAAGGGATCCTCATGGCGTTGAACGATGTCCGATGCGATTTTTGACCAAGTGAATCTATTACATGAAAACCTTGGCAAAAAAATAGGAAATGTTTCATTGGCGCTTGGTGTGATTTGGCTGAACCCCGACCATATAGAAGTCGCAGAATTTATAACCAAGAAATAAAATTATATTTTCTCTCGCTGGCTTATTGATTGTCTTCAAGTATCTTCAAATAAGTAGAAAAGTCTTCAAATATTTTGAAAAGTCTTCAAAATGTCTTCACGAAATAAATGTCTTCACAGAGATTCAAATGTCTTCAAATTGAAGACATGTCTTCAAATCTGGCATCTCTGCTTCCGTCTTTTCCCGTTATGAAACAAGCTATACTTCGAAATGCAAAAGAAAACAAAAACACATTTGTCAACATGAATAATCAATCCTTGCCAACCATTTCTTTAAGTTCCTTCAAAATTCTTCATATCAAGTTTTCCTCTGAACCATCGATAGCGATCAGAGGGGCGACAACGGACGACAGTACCCTCTTATTTGGCGCATAAATTTATACTCCAATGTCAAAATGCTTATATACTATCATAAATTGTGATGGTATTTGTAAAAAATTGTATTGTTTACCGTTTTTACAAGAGAGAGTGGTGTCGAAAGCACATATTAAAATAAAGATTGCATCGAACAAAAATACACCAAATCCGTAAAAATGTAATGTTTTCACTTTATTCCTTACGCGAAATATGCAGATAAATAATTATGTTGGTAGAAGAAACTCTGTTGTGAGCAGAAACAGTTTTTCTTGCATTATCCAAACTTTGTGCGTTTCAGAACATTCTCACTCACTGCAGTGTTTATTTTTCATAGACTACGGCGTAGTGTTAGTGCCGTCGGCATTCGCTCGATTGGAAGCAACAAATATTTGACAGCTTAGTACCCGCCTGATAGCGATAGATGTCGTTTTATAAAGATTTTTTTGCAATTCCTGATCATAATATCTGGTTTACAGTTCGTCTTTGAGTGATAAAACGGCCTACTTTTCCATACCAACGAAATGGGTGCTTTAATGAACATTATGCAACTAAATGGGTTGCATAATATTCATTATAGCACTCATTAGAGTGCTATAATGAAAAACCAACATCAGAACAGTAGTTACATGACTACATTTTGCCGAATTAGCTTCGGTAAGTGCTCAAATAGTGTATTATATGCGCCCCGTAATAAATTAAATAGTTTGGTGGACATGACATCAAAAATTTCCAAAGTCAAGTACAACTATCGCTTCACGGCTTATCGAACTATGCAATGTAGCACGGTAACATGGAATCCGATTGTTCTCCGCAGCAACATAATTTATTGGCAAGAATGATCATGTGAAGTAAATTAGACAGAAATGGTACAGATTTATCAAATTTAAGTCAATTTTTTGTCATTGCAAAAAATAGCGTGTGCAACTCGTTGCAAAACTCGATTTTGTCAGCACTCGTAGTATTTATCCAACTCGGCAAGCCTCGTTGGATAAACGTACAACTCGTGCTGAAAAAATCATCTTTTTGCAACTTGTTGCACAAACTACTATTAAATTACTCAAAATTGAAAAGGATCTTTTCCAAAATATCGATACCGTTAAAACGATATGATTTTTAATCGTTATACTTTGTCGATATGTCAGAATTTTTGATAAGAACTTTAACTTTAGGTTCTTCAGAGGAACATCGAGAGTTTTCTTTTATGCAGATTTTTATTTATTTATTTATTTGCTTAATCGTTAATCAAACCTGGAAGAAAGAATACTGTAGAACTTTTGCTCAGAGATCTTAATCATTAGACCACAATGTAGTTTTGATTGGTAATAGCTTAACTGCAATAACATTCTATCCCATACAATTTTCATTCAAATATAATCAATATGTAGGGGAATTATTTTCCTTACACCAAAACATCAGTTACCGGCAATGTCCTTGTGAAATGGTTCTTCATGACGACAAGGCTATCACTTCAGAATCAAAAAGCTAATGCCGTTTCATTCAATAAATTTTTATCTCAAAAATATAAACTTCCGGAGATAAACAAACGCCAAAATACCGATGATTCGATGAACAAAACGAGATAAAGGTGTAATGGTGATCATTTATGAAATTATTTGCCAAAATATATCATTGCGTTGATATCGTACTTTATTGAAAATCAGATAACGTTTCATGAATGCTCATGTCGTTATTGCGAAGTGGTAAAGATATTGTCTATCCGGAATAAATTTATACCGCTTTTTATACCGAAGTTGGATTTTTCTCCAGATACAGGCAACTTTCCCAACTTCGGAAGTAGTGCGCTGGATTCGCCTAAAGATGCGCTAAACAGCGCATCATTTAGTTTGACAAATAAAACTTCGGAAGAAAGTTCGGTTAGGAAGTACCGACTTCCGAATTCTAAGTTGGTGCTACGCCGACAATATTCCAGTGTTCATCTTTAAAATGCTTTTTCAAACTGTCGTTGGGTTGGTCGAGATAGATGCTGACAAGAGATTCGTATTTCATTTATACTGAATTCATTCCGCCGCATTTTGTGATTCCCTCCATAGGGAAGCGAAAAACGACTATGTTCCGGACAATTCGTAATTCAATATTGTCGGCGTAGCACCAAGTTAGAATTCGGAAGTCGATACTTCCGAACCGAACTTTCTTCCGAAGTTTTATTTGTCAAACTAATTGATGCGTTGTTCAGCGCATCTTTAGGCGAATCCAGCGCACTACTTCCGAAGTTGGGAAAGTTGCCTGTATCTGGAGAAAAATACAACTTCGGTATAAAAAGCGGTATAAATTTATTCCGGATAGACAATACTCCGGGAGAGATAGTTTCACGAGACACTTCATATTTAAAATTCCCGCACTCGGAACGTTATTTGAAATTCGAGAAAGTCACGCACCGGCTTCAATGACATCAACGAAAACATCGTTGACACGCAAAACAAAAATTGGTCATTCCGTGTGACGCTTGCTTTGGTATATTTTGCTCGTCGATAATTTTCTTGCATCATGACGTTTAAGTTTATTGTTATTTCGTGTGTAGTATCTGGATCTCCCTCCCAGCTTGTTCCGTGGCTCGGATTCCCAGAATAATCTGCAGATTGAAAGAATGAAAACAGTATAGGATTAAACAAAACAGAATAAAATTAAAATTATTGTAAATTATTTATCATTATTTTATTTGATATAGGGTATTTAATTATTTTATTTAATTATTATTATTATTTTACATAGATTATTTAATAATTTGATGCTACAAGTTGTTACTTTCACCGGCTTTGTAGGGTAAAATGCCCAATAGTGGACCCCCTAGTAGCGGAATTTTGCTTTTCCTGTCATAAGGAGTAGAAATTTTCAACATATTAATTCTTCTTGATATCAAACAACAAGCTCTGCATCTCCTCTACTCGATACATACATAAAACACCCAAATACACGACGTTATTCGTCAAAATTATCATTTTAAAGTCTAACTGAATTCGTCCTATAGTAGACCCCTTGGGGGTTCATAATAGGAAATTGCTTCCCTATAGTCGACACTTCATTTGATTTTCATGTCCCGTTTCGGGACGTTCTTCTTCCCTATTATGGACCCTCCAAAATATTCCTGTAATTGACACTCTCGTGTTTATTTTTTATATAATTGTAAAAAATCATCTAATTTTACTTTCCATAGCATTTCCAATGCATGTAATCAAATCATAGGACTGTAAGGTAGGTTCTCCCGATGGAATTTCATAGGAAAATGTTGACATTGTGCTGTAATAATGCAAAAATGGCTGGAGGGTCCACTATTGGTTAGGGGTCCACTATTGGGCATTTTACCCTATGTTATTTATAATAGCAGAGTGAATGTAAATAAGAGTGGCGACACTGTCAGAATTGAAAAAGAATTCATCTGTCATTCCCATACACAATCGTGTTCCAAACGAGCAGGAGACCTTTCAAATGCGGCACATGTCGCACCTCTTAATTACATACACTCTGTATAATAGGTAAGGAGAAATAGCTGTAACTATTAACGCATTTGACCAAAAGTACACGCGGCGCTCCCTAGAGGAAACGACGCACCGCGTTTCTTATGAGGAGATAACATTGCGGCGGTTATTCCTTTCGAATGTGGAACGCCGCGTGGAATCTTGTGCAAATGCGCTTTTGGAAACATTACAACAGCCATGCGGTGAATCGTATTGACAGCATCCTACAATATCTTAAAATGATATGGAAATGCTAATATCATCTTCCAAACTTAGACGTACAGTATACCCCCGCTGATCCGACAAATGTATGGCCGGACTATCGGGATTTCTCTCGTTAATCCGACTGTCAAATCCATACAGCTGAACCAAAACAAAACAACATGTTCATGAAGTATAGAATTGATAGTTCCGTTAGGATACGGCAGGCATGACGAATATTTTTATAGAAGTCGATTTGAAAGCGAGCGGAGGGCAATATTTGTGATGGCACATATCGCACGACCTTCCTTCTGCCAAACTCCCGTATAAAGGGGGAAGGAAGGTCGTGCGATTAACGATTGCACCATGACGTCATCGGACACCATATGAGGGCAATGTTTACATTTTTTTTACCCGTGTTTAAATGGGAGTGACTTCTCATGAGGGCAATGTTTACAATATTTTTTATATGGAGATTTTGACTCGTGCAATGGTCAATATGTGCCATCACCAGGGGGTAATATGCGGAGCATCGCGCCTCCTCAGGATGTAGTATGAAGCAAATGTAAATTTTTGTTGGTTAACAATAGTGAATATTAGCAACCATATAACCAGAGACTGGCGGAGTGAAAAACTGTCGAAATGGCAACGTATGAAAAGGTGTGATATCGTGGAAATAATACTGGCATCACTTGAACTAATATCCTACAAGATTCCAATTCGAACAATGTTACACTTGCCAAGCGGGGTGGCCCACCTTTTCCAAGCGGCGAGGCCCGGATAAAGGTTTCCCCAGACCTAAGCGATCCCATCGCCGCGACGGCGACAACTAATCGCCGCGATTCTATCGTTGGGTCGCTGCTGGCAATGTTCTATTTACGCTTCCATACCAACGGCGACAGAATCGCTGTCGCCAAGCGATAGAATCGCGTCGCGATTGTCGCGTCGCGTGTGTTTGGGGGAACCTTAATACATCTTAGGTAGGCTCGATTTGTTCGTGGATGACAGGCTTACTCCCCCTGGCTATCACAAATATTGCCCTCCGCGCGCTTACAAATCGAAAAAACATTCTTCATGCCTGCGTATCCTAACGGAACTATCAATTCTATACCTTCGCATCTAATTTTATCATGAACATGTACGTCTAAGTTTGGAAGATGATATTAGCATTTCCATATCATTGTAAATCGTTCAACTTTACGTAGAAGTAATACACTCAAATCATTAATTATTGTAACTATCTTGTCAAATCGACGAATCGATGACAGAGATAAAATTTAGTACATCCTTATATAAGCCGTTCTACCACGTAGAGCACATCTTAGCTCGTGACAATAGACTTTTTTTTTCAAAATAGGGGTAATGACGGCTTTGGCAGGTTTTGTTCTATTATTGGCAGGGGGGTTTTTTCATATCAAAGAATATTGTGGCCAAATTTCATAAAATTCGGTCGACAAAAACCCCCCTGCCAATAATAGAACAAAACCTGCCAAAGCCGTCTGTTCCCCTATATCGGCAGCTTATTGATTGCGTCGTGAATTTAAATGACTCCGCTCATTCAAAAATATCACTACAAATAAGAGCCATTAGGTTCAAACCGACCTTTACGTCAAATTTTACCTTTTTGCCTTTCTCGTACAACTAAGTTGTACCGAAAGGCTATCATTTCACTCCAAATTCAAACTTTTGATAGAAGTCCCGGAGACCCATAGTGTTATATACCATTCGACTCAGCTCGATGAGCTGAACAAATGTCTGTCTGTCCGTGTGTGCGTGTGTGTGTGTGTGTGTGTGTGTGCACAAAATGCCATAAAAAACATAAGCCAAATTTTCACATAGAAACTCTTAACCGATTTTCTTGCAACAAGTTGCATCCGACAGAGACTAAAACGCTGTTGATCACTATTGAATTTCATAATAATTGCAAATTGCAAAAAATAGATGATATTAAAATATTGATGAGACATAGTCACATAGAACAATAATGTGTTATGAAAAATGCCTTGCATCTATGAATATTTTTAAAGTTTAACCGTGGCTTGCTTCCATTAAGAGATTCATCGTACTATAAATATGCTCGTGTTGCACGCATTTAGGCGTAAGTATGCTCTTCGTTGAGTTTCATAGTACTATGAAATTGTCCGAAAGTCAAAATTCGAACATAGGAAATTCGAGAAACTTTTGGCAGCGCCATCTGTCGTCTACTAGTGTAAATTTTCTATCATAACATTAGACGGTGTAACTGTTTTGCCTTTCTTGTACATCATCGAGGTGTAAGCGTAAAGGCTACATTTCTCGCTTAATTTTTCAAAAGGACCTAAGTAACATTTTTTTCATGAATTAATTTGAATACTGCAATCAATAGCTTTCATGCTGTTCTGTTGATTGCGCTATTCAAATTAATTCATGAAAAAATGTTCTTAGGTCCTTTTGAAAAGTTAAGCGAGATTTATTACCTTTTCCGCGAGAAAGGCGCCATCACCGCTAGGTGGATTAATCTGGGTTTTAAATGAAAAATTGAAGCCTTGTCCACGTTGAATCTCGGACACCCAATTTCCAATGCGATTTTTATTTGTTTTGCAAACCAATGAGACGATCAATCTCTTCGCTTTATGTGATATTTTCAGCATGTTTTAATTGTCGTCCAAATTGATAAAATGGCCATAAATCATTTGGACGTTATCTACATGTTCCAAATTTAACGGGGACATGCTTTAGAATTAAATTTAGTACAACTTTGTAGAATAGTGTAAACTCCTAATTGTAAGAAATAAACTTTTAATTTTTTTTCTTTTTAAAATCGATGTAAACATTTTTTTTATTACCATAATCCGGGGGAATATTGATAATTTTTTTAATTGTTTTGTGAATATTTTCCTGGTACATGAAATCACAGCTTTTTCATATTTTTTAAACGAGTACTGCTGCGTGTTATTTTAAGGCTGTTATTCTTGATTATTTGATCATTTTAAACTTGTTTTAAAAATGTTTCCTGCAGAGTTTTTTTTTTATTTTCCATTTGGGGTAACTTTGATCAATCATTTTATCCATAGAGAAAGCGTATGCAAACGCCTTAATGTAGGCAATTATAGTTGGAATCTCTTACGCTAAGGTGATGTTCATCGATTGTTTCAAGAAAAACATCATCACCTCTAGTGGAATTATCTGGTTTTTCAATAATATATTTCAAAATTTTGAAACAAAAGCTATGGATCAACCAAAAAAATAAGATTGCTTATCACATAACCATAGCTATGAGCTTAATTGTTTTGTTATTATACTTGTTTTGAGTGCTTTTGTGTGCAGCTTGTTGTGAGTTCAAAAATTAATATTGATTTTATTTATTCAAAGTTTGGCGAAAAATAAATGCAAATTCATCCGAAAATTGTATCATTCAGCAGTTAATTTAGTCAAGATTAAGATGCCTAACTCACAATAAGTAATTATGATAACAGGAAATAATATTTTATTCATTTCTTGTGAATGGTGAAACTGATCAATGTTACCCCGCTGATCAATGTTCCTCAGGATTACGGTATCAGCTTTATTTTTGAGATTTTCAGCCTTTAATGCATACATATTCAACGTAGAAAACCCTGAGTACACCCAGGTTTTTTTACACGGTTTGGTTTTAGTCGTTCAAGACCTTAAGCGTCAATGAAACAATGAGTTAACCCCACGTAAAAACTTACAAAAAATCAAAGAAAATTCAGGGGGTATTATAAAAACTGTGAAAGTTCAGGTTTACCGAGAAATTAATGAATTCCAACTCCGTTAAAAAACCTGGGTGTAATCCACTTGTGTTGGTGCCTTTCTAGTGCAAAAAAGTACTAAACCCGAGTAGCACACTTGTCATATACCAGTCACTGCGACTCATATGCGACCAAATCCAGTCACATTGGAGTTGCTGCAACAAAATCGATCTGAACTGTGCTACCAGGGAACAAAAAGTACTAAAAAATATAAATGAGTATGTTTGAGTATGACCACACTCGCATTTTTAATTCCAAAAAGTGTGTCTATAAAATTTGTAGACGTACACACACACACACACACACACACACACACACACACACACACACACACACACACACACACACACACACACACACACACACACACACACACACACACACACACACACACACACACACACACACACACACACACACACACACACACACACACACTGGCCCCCTTTAAAGCATTACTTTCTCGAAAATCTGTCCGATTCAGGTTCAGGATGGAAAGTGTACAACACTAGGTCGAAGAAGAAATGAAATGTTATATTGTAATGGGTAATGGGAGGGATATTTTTGGATACGGCATGAATGCACTCTAGCAGTGTGAAATGCCGCTAATAAAAACAAACAAACAAACAATTACTTTCTGGTTGTACCGAAGGGACTATGGGCTTGGCGGGAATGGAAACGGTTTAGCGGGTCGGGGATGTAGTCCTGCCTTCCTCGTTTGCTGTTGGAGGTGGTCCCTAACCCCGCACTTCCTGGACAACCCAGGATGTCTGTTGAGCAGATTCCCCCTCCATTGCTTAGGAAGAAACACACACACACACACACACACACACACACACACACACACACACACACACACACACACACACACACACACACACACACACACACACACACACACACACACACACACACACACACACACACACACACACACACACACACACACACACACACACACACACACACACACACACACACACACACACACACACACACACACACACACACACACACACACACACACACACACACACACACACACACACACACACACACACACACACACGCATTGGTGTGTGACACTATTGGTCTCCGGGCTTCCTATCAAATATTCGTTTTTGGAGTTATTATTTCGGTACAACTTTGTTGTACGAGAAAGGCAAAACATTAAAAAGCAATAAATCCAGAAGCACCAAAATTATACTGGCAAGAAGAATGAGAGAAGATAACTGTAATTTATACAAGGAAAACCCTTAAGGAATATGGCTTCCCTGCAAAACTACTTACTTACTTACTCACTTACTTGGCACTTAGATGTTATTGAAACTTGGACAGCTGTAATAGAAGACGGAGAAATGAAGCGTCGCCGTTCGTGTAGCGTAGAATGTAGACTAAAGGTAGAAAATTTGTTTTAAAATAAATTCGCACGATGCTGATAAAGTCTATCAAGGTAATGGGTAATCCGATAAGTCGGACATTCTGATAAGGCTACACGGGTAAAAATCCGGAACTTAAAACTGGCAAAATGAGTCATGATTTCAAGAAAAATGTGTGTTTTTATGTTATGACAGTACACCATGAAAAAAGGTCATGAAATCATGACTAATTTGGCTGTAACGCCAAATTAGTCATGACGTTTCAGATATTTTGTGGTGAAAAGTGGCAAACAGAGTCATGATATCATAATGCATGGACTCCGGAACCATGAACTGAAGTCATGAAAATAGAATCGTAATTCATGAATCTGGCATCTGTCATTTATGATTCCGATTTATTTGACGGAAAGTGGGAATTCGGGTCATGATATCATGACACATGCAACTGGAATCATGCACTAAGGTCATGAACGCAGAAACATGATTCATGAATCTGGCATCTGTCATTTAAGATCCCAGGGACCAAGGCGTCGATTTAAATGCCAGAATAAAAATTGTAAGTTCAAATCATGCATTACTGACTACAACATCTGTGAAAAGCTAAACGGAGTGGATTTCGGGAATTTTCTTTCAAGCACATTTAACTCAAAATGCATTTTGTAACCAATGAGCGTTTAATTTATTTTAGCACATTCGTCGAAACAATTCACTGATTTGATTTTTTTAATTTTCGCTGTATAATACAGATAAAAAAAATCATTTCAATCCGTATCAGCCGATTGTTCTGCTTATAGGTACTAAAGAAAACACGACTGTACGCGAACTAAATTTTCACTTTCTAATTAATTTACTCACCGGCACAAAGCAGAACAAAATTTCTGCTTACCGACGGGATCCGCTTTCGGGTAGTCCAACGTTGTATAAGTAGGCATAACCGGTGCCTCGGTTTCCGGTATCTGGTTTGGTGCTACGCCGCTGCGTCCCAGGTGTACGAATTGTTTTTTCTGCATTCTATTATTCACCATGGGAACAAAACGGAAATCTGTCCTGCTTACATAGAACATAATTTCCACCACGATTGACCGACTCCTAATCTGTATGAAAGAACCGTATGAAACACGGGCACTGATCAACGAAACAAAAGAACAATTTCAACAAAATTTCTATGGCACATGTTATGCAAACATAATCATATCACAGATGCACATTAATTACACTGTCCGCGAAAGCAAACGGATCGGGATCCCGAAAGAGACTTTCCCAATTTGTGACGAAGGAAACCGCGGAACGCTGGACGAAATAAAAATTACGAGAGCAGTAATGACAGAAACGCAACCGCACACTTTTTTTACAAATCTAAAATGTCTCACTATTAATTAAATCTTTTACCTTATACAAGCCACCGGTACGAAGATAAATTGATTAACTATTTAAAAATTGAAAATAAAGACACGACCCGAAAACATCTGCAACCGGCTTGACAGAAAAAAAACAACAATTCTACAAGCTGCATAACGCTAATTTCGGATATTTTTGACATATTTTCATGACTTTGAGTCATGTTTTCATGACTCTGAGTCATGTTTCTACCGCTCAGCGTCATTTTTCATGATAGAATTTTGATAACGCTTCGAGCGGTTATGACCGTAGTTTAAGAAAAAATGCTATGGAAATCGCTGTTTCGGTCATGATATCATGAACCGTAGTCATGAAATCATGATCAAACAAGTTTTATGAAATCATGACTTTTTAGTCATGAATTCAGTAACGGATTTTTTCCCGTGCAACTATCAGTGCTCATTCCACACTGCGCGATGAACGACGTTTAGTATCCCCGTCTTCTGTTCTGTCAGTCTTCTGTGATTCATACTCTGTGTTTTACATTGAATTCACGTGACCTATCAAGCCGTTCAAGATCGAACGTCTCCTAAGCGATGAATTGTCAAGTGTAAGCTGAAACTAATGCGAACATCATCACAAAACTATATTCTATTGTATTATGTTTTATATCATAATTTTTTAGTCTTGCAGGCAGCCAAATTTCTTAAGACTTTCCAATTTCTGTGGTCTACCTTCACGCTTGCCTGCATAATTTGTAAGAGTAAGGGTAACTAGTCTCGGAACAATACTACCCTTTGTTGTTAGAATATTGAACTACCAAATATCAGCAGCGAAAATTTTTGAAAATAGGTGTCTTTTTGTCTAGGAAATATTTCCAATGAACCCTGAACCTGTTTTTGCCTTTCTTGTACATTAAGTATACGGAAAGGCTATAGGACCATTCAAAAATTGAACTTTTGATAGAAGGCTCGGTGATTGGCATATTTTATATATTATTATATATATTGCGTTTCAGAGATACTGGCAGAACATTGTTTCTTACCTTTAGTCCACCTCAGAAAAATTTTAAATTGGAAATCTTTACTTTTATTTTATTTTATTCTGTTTTGTTTGATTTTATTTCAGTTATTTATATCCAGGAGTTGCAATTAAGTGTTCTCAACCAGGGATCAATGTAAGTAAGTAGGAATGAATGTATAAGTTTTATTTAGCAAAATTTCAATGAAAATATAAAAATGGTTTCGAAATGTATGCCTTGAAAATAAGTACTTGAACTTATTGAGTGGATAATGTAGTTCTATATTGCCATCAATCAATGGATACAAATCTGACGACGAATAAAGACATATACTCTTTATCTCTAAGCACTATACCTATGTTGATACAGAAAGTTGAATATAGTTGTAAACTGTAAAGTCTTATAACTGTGTAAAATTCCCCCTAAGACGCTCTAAAATGTCTGGTATGATGATTATTTCATGCCTCCGGGAGCGTACACACGCTCAAATACGTTAGATTCAGCCCCCCAGAGAATGCTTCGGTTACTGCTTTGTTTGACCGTGTGTGGAGTCGTTCGAACAACCGTTCGACAGTTGACGGCTTGATTGGAAAAAAATCATAGGTTCGGAACACATAACATAAGTGGATCTTCGAACAAAATCCAATCCAAAAGTTGACCCCCTTTGGATGAGCCAAAACTGTTATAATTAGGAACGGGAACATCGTTCTGTCATTTTCAAGTGTAAACAAATACCATATGATCAGAAAATTATAACACTTTTCTCCAAGACTACAAAGAGCAAGATCTGTAGCCGAAGTATAATGATATTTATTTTCCTATCATATTTTTTTTACATTGTTCTTAAAAATGACGGATTGCATTCTGCCTCATAAGCAGGAGATTAAGGGTTTGATCCCTGGCCCTTTCCAATTTCCTATTAGATAATTTCGTTAATCATATAACTCAATCTCGTTGCAAATCAAATTCTCATTGCTAGCAAGTATGATTCTAAATATAGAATTGTTATAAAAAAAAGCTGCCTGTTACTTAGTAGCAGTAAATAAAATGATTGGTATTCATTTGTACCCGCATACGAATGCTATATACGGTCGCTATGCTCGCGCAGGCCTCATACAAGTAAGAATGTGTGAGGTTAATGTGCGGGTAGCGATGGTGTGGTAGACGTGTGCGTCGTATTAGAATCCAATAGCATTCAAATTCTAATTGTAAAAAATGAATCCCATTAGAATTCACTTTAATACTTTCTCATTACTCTAGTACTTCTAATTCTCATTCATATATTCCTATCCCATAGATCGCATCACTTACCAAAGTGAATCCAGATAATATATCCCTTCATACTAACACAATATCCTATCCTAAGACTATCGTGGAGATGCAGAGGTATACTCGGTCTCTAGTAGCAACGAGAGTTGAACTAATAATCCTTCCTTCCCTTGATGACCGTAAGGACGTGGCCGGCGCCGTAATTGACTTAGTTAAATGCATTGAATTTCCGAAATTTGCACATTGAGAATGATAGCTAAACCCAAGCTCCATTCAATTGGTTCCCTGTGCAATTTCGCAAGTTCTAGTCAATCACGGAGTAGCAACTACGAATTGTACGGTTATCCTGCTCATGCTCATGCTCATGTTCTTAAAAATGACGGATTGCATCCAAAACAAGGTCTCTCCTATGCTGTTACAAACCAATTTATATTTGACGAAATCTAATTTGATTTATTTTTAGGGTAAACTTTTATTTTCAGGCGATTTTTTATGAAATGTTCGTCTTTTATCCATTTTATCCATTTTCCAAATGAAATTCCTCTAAAATTGATATAATATTTTTGAGCCAGCATGGTAAAAATCAAGATTTTATTCAACATATGTAGAAAAGTATATCCCTTAGAACTGTTCTACATTGGGAACGAATCTTTATATACGCAGTCTTCGGTTTTTTCGAAAGGATGACGAGGGATACACCAATGTTTGTCTACGATGCGCAACAATCACAAAATAGATAGATTAGAAGCAACATTATAAATTATCAATCGTACGAAAGCAAACTCGCTTATCATAATGCAGGAGAGCATCGCAACTGTGAGGTGTTTTCAATTTGGATATTATATAAAATGAAAATGTGATGATTCAACGTTGAAATCAAGATAATCTTTTTCATGCCATGAAGCTCGTAATCTGAATAGGTTATCACGATACACGATATTAATGTTCCGAATACTCTTTACCAAAAGTAGAGCAATTTCAACGACATGTAAAAAGGAATCAGAAAACACCAAAAATGTGCATTGAACATTTAACTGAGGGTAAATCCAGGCGAGGCATGCGAGGCATCACCTTTTTAAAATCGATATTTCTTCAAAATAATCCGATGAAACTCTACTTGTTGTTATTGATAGTTTAAGGATACATAGTGTAGAAGACTTTTGAAAGACAAAAAGTCGGTTAAATACATGTTAGAAAAAAAAAGTAAAATTCGAGTGCGATGCCACACCACTGGGAGAGACGCCACTTATGGGAAATGTTTGAGAAATGCGATTAATAAATATGCTCATGGCAATGAATGAGCATTTGATGTTTTTCGAATAAAAACATAATATTTCAACCAAACACCAAATAAATTCATCGTTTACTGGTTAACAGCCCGTGCGCGGCACACGAATGGATTTTGTTCGAGTTTGTCAAATCAATATCAATACAATATTGAATCAGTTACATACCTTAAACTTGTTTCTTTTCTACTTCAATATTGTTTACCCCAATCCTAATTATAGAAAACAATTTCAGCTCCTTAACACCCAACGCCACTAGGGAAAATCTTTTTTATAATTCCAACACGAATCGTATTCAGATATACGATATAAGTCGCGTGACCCCTTGCTAGATCAAATACTGTTATACTATCTTCTGACGTTTCGATGTTCCGTATAACAAATAAAAAGTGTTATAAGGGTACAACTTTTGCTACCCGAGTTACACATATGTTATGTGTTCGGAATCAAGGTTGTCCAAATATGTTTGAGCATTTGTAGTGAAGTTGTACACATCCCCTCTTCCTTCGAGTTTGGAGTTTGATTTTCTCGTGACCATGAAATTACTTGAGTACCGGATTCGACTCTTATCATTCATTCAACTCTTATCCATATTTTATTTCTAGTATCAGTATCAGCATCAGACTTCAGCTCCACAATATGTGATGCAACAACAATCCAGCACCCCTAATGGAGGCTACCAGTTCCAGTCCGGCAACTCTGGCCAGGTGATTCAAATAAAGTACAGAAATAAAGTCGGTGTTAGTCAAATTGCTTGGCCGTGTGTACGCTGAGTGAAGAATAAGTGAGATCTCTCTCTCTCTCTCTCTCTCTCTCTCTCTCTCTCTCTCTTTCTCTCGCTCTGAGAGTGCGTGAGAGAGAGAGAGAAAGTAATTGTACTGTTGAGTCGATATTGTCGACATAACGTGTATTGACGAACGAAGAGTGGCGAGAGCTCAGTTTTGAAAAAGAAGGTGTGTGTACCAGTTCAACTTACGTGGTTAAAAATATATAGAAAATAAAAATTAAGGCTTCCGACACGCTGCATTACACGTTATAAAATACCATTTTTTTCTTAAATGCTTTCCATTTCTGACGTATGATTTAACTTCGAGATTCGAATTAAACAATATGTTAGATGACGATAGAATGGATAGCAATACCATTTTACTCAGTCGGTAGACAAAAGTCAGAGAGTGCAGCCCCCACTTCAACACACAAGAGAATCCTCTCATCCTTCCAGTTTGAAGTTTTTCGCGGCCATGAAATTACTTGAGTACCGGATTCGACTATTATCATTCATATAACTCTAATCGATATTTTATTTCCAGTATAAGTATCAGACTTCAGCTCCCCAATATGTGATGCCATATCAAACCAGCACCCTTAATGGAAACAAATCGGTTTCATCCTATGGAAATACGAGCAGCTCCCCCAATACAGTTGCTCACTATAGATGTACAGAAAAGAAAGACTACCGGTTCAAGTGCTGCAGCTGTGGCCAGGTGACTCAAGTCAAATACAAAAGCTCAAAGCAGCTGGAAATAAGACACTGTACTCATAAGTAAATCACTTTCTAACGTCATAGATACTACAAGATTTAGATGATTACTGATTTCGTTGTTTACCATTATTTTCAGGAAGAATACCTGCCTGCGCTATTCGTGATTACATCCATCCCAAAAACTCTCGCACAGTACGAGAAGCTGAACATACAAAAGAGGATAACAACAGCAAAGCCATAGCCATATCTGTATGAAACATATAGTTTATTTCCCTTCAATTAATAAAATACTCTACACTTCTCTAAAAAACGCTCGATTGGCGATAGAACGTCTTCTTTTTTTCTTCTTTTTTTTTCTTCCTAGGCAATCTGGGGGAATCTGCTCATCAGACATCCTGGGTTGTCCAGGAAGTGCGGGGTTAGGGACCACCTCCAACAGCAAACGAGGGGGCAGGACTACATCCCCGACCCGCTAAACCGTTTACATTGCCGCCAAGCCCATCGTCCCTTCGGTACAACCAGAAAGTAATGCTTCAAAGGGGGGCCAGTGCACAACGCATCCTCGAGGTTAGCTGCGTGACCTTGCAGCATCGAACATCGTGACTCGCTTTTTTAGAAGAACACCGTGGTATCGTGCCAGCGCATTGCCGGCTTTCCAGGTGGCCTTACCACGCCCTATGTCCTCGGAAGGTGGGAAGGGTCGACTTCACGCCTGCTTCCCTCTGCACGACTGGTATCAAGAATTATGATGCCGCGTGCACCCCATATTGACCTCTCTGCGATAGGGTCTATTCGCCAACACACAGAGGGACTTGCCGACGCGGTGCCTACGCCTGCCCCAGCCTTGACGAGGACCCCTTTCCGCCCTCGGGCTCGGAACCCACCCGGTTGACCGACGCCGCGAAAGCGACAATACCATATTGTTGTATGACCCATGAAGCCGACTCCGAACCCTTGGACCACATCTTATTTGCGCCTGAACTAGCCATCCTTGAGTCCACGCGCCACCTTCTGTGTAGCTCCGAGACGATTTGGGCGATAGCCGATAAAACGGCGTTCCAGCCAACTTTTTCTTTACACATCCTCCGAACTAGGTTGTCCGGGGTGGTGTCCAGACCACATGTGGCAAGCATGTGGTTACGCATTGCGCGAAAACGTGGGTACACGAACAACACGTGTTCCGCCGTTTCCTCTAAACCTGCGCACACCAAACACTCGGACGAGGCCGAGCAAGCCAGCTGCGTTACCTGGACTGTGATTTTGCAGCACGCTTAAACGCCGGGCACTTCGAACCCCCCATGGGGTGATTGCTGTTCACAGTTTTGCTGGAACAAATAAAACAATTGGGAGGGTTCGTGCAGCATTGTGCCTTATGTCCCTCCAATCCGCAGCGTCTGCAGAGATTGCTTCTGTCAGGGCCTTTGCAGTCCCATTGCTTGTGCCCCGGTTCCAGGCACTTGAAGCAAACTTCGGGCTGCTCGTATATGCCCACAGGGCACACCGACCATCCCACCTTGACGCTCCCTAACTTGACTACCTTCGTCAGGCGTCCGCTGCAAATAGCCGAACCAATGCTACCTGCGTCCCTGCCGTACCTTTCCGTAGCCGAACGGCTGCGGTGGGCGTCTCCACTTCACACTGTCGTCGCAGTGCCGTGACGAGCTCTTCGACTTCAGTGATCTCGTCCAGATCTATAACCCTTAGATTCACCTCCGTCGCGAGTGCCCTCACCTTGACCGTCTCGCCTAGGACTTCCTCCGCCAACTTCTTGTAGGCGGCGCTCTTTTGCGATGCGCCCCGTTTCAGCTCGAGGATCATCTCGCTCATCCGGGTACGTCTTATTCGACGTACGTCGGCGCCGAGTTCACCGAGCTTGACGTCACTCCTCATCGCCTTCAAGACGTCCGAGTACTTAGCCTCGTACAAATAATAATCGAAATACATCCTTACAGGGAACCATCTTGGGGAAGTATCTTCCAACTATACTAATTTTTGATATATGTATAGCAAAAAACTAATATAAATCGTTTCACAGTAGGTCAAGGTGGACAAAAATTGAAACTAAAAACCCTGATTGATCCAGCGGTGTTTGTGTCTTTCTCGTACATCAGACATACTAAAAAAAGTCAGAATTTCTTAGCGTGTTTTTTTTGTATATAAATCGTATTTTGGCCATAACTTTTGATCTCATAGTCCAATCTGGCCAATTTTCAATAGGAAACAATGGATTCCCCGTCCAATGCAACTTATTGCAAAAAAATCGGATCAAGATAAGTGTCTAAAAGATGGGTGAGTTTTATTTTGCGCACATACATACATACATACACGAACACATAAAGCAAACATCATCTCAATTCGTCGAGCTGAGTCGATTGGTATATAACACTATGGGTCTCCGGACTTTCTATTACAAAATGAAAATCGTCTTGGAAGTGAATATATAGCCTTTTCGTTACACCTTGGTGTACGAGAAAGGCAAAAAGTACAAAATGACGGGTTATCCCCGAAACGTATATATCATATAATGATATATGATATTCCAATCAAACGCTCTCAAGTTGGCAGATAGGTATAACAAAAATTGCTTTTTATTCAAGTGACAACGACAAGCAGATAACAAGCTTAAGATAGTTCAGAAGGTAATAATGCATTTGAAGATGGACACCTGTTCCAAAGATTAATTTGTATTTGTATTTAATGTATTTGAACAAACGTTTTAGAAATCGTTCTGATTGCTAAATTAGTTGGTGTAGATTTGGAATTGGCCAGACAAACTACCCAATCTAGTGGTAATGATTTATTGTGTAATGGAGAGGAAGATAGTCGAATGATTGATCTTAGTTCAATGAAGTAAAAATATCAGAACGAACCAATCCCGTTCATGCATTCCCAACACGGACATCAGAATAATGTAAGTTACGAGCCGTTTCATTTTCTCTGGGTATAGAAGGCCCATGATTCGCGCTCGCGCGTCATTTCTGTATGCTGATCCACGGAGAGCGGGAACGGAGAGCGCACAGAATGATGGCTTTGGTAGCGTTCCTAGCATGGATGGCGATGGCTTCTGTATATGTAGCGGTTTAGCGGCAAACTATCGAGTGGCTATCTTTGGCGTCAGCGGGACTCCAGTTAAATTGTCTTGCATGGTTCTAAATCTGGTTTTGTTGCAGGACCAATAAATTGTTTCTGTTCAGCAGCGCCATTTTATACAAGGGAAGGTTGTTGTGAGAAGAATTTTGATCTAAGTGCAAATTACCCACTTTGCAACGCCAGAAAGTTGCCGTCCATAGCAGAGTCACGAATGCGCGTCGGAGGAAGATCCTACGAACATTTTTTTTGCATGGATGGCATCAGTGGTAGTCAAGTAAAAAAATTTCAAGATTCTGATTTGGTTTTGTTACTGTTTGTGACTGGGACGGCGAATTATTGAAAATCAATCGTTTTTAAGTATCACAATTTTATGAAAGCAAAGGTTTAGCCTTTAAAATTCGTCACGATTTAGTGTAAAGTGCAAATTATAATCGCTAGGTGAAAGCAGAAAGTTGGCGGCGGCAGTAAAATCACGAGCGCGCGTCAGAAGGAGAAGCCGTAAAAATGTATTTGCATCGATGGAAATCACCCCCCCCTCCCTCTCTCTCTTGTAATTACAAGGAAGGGCAGCACGTCGATTGCCAGGACAAAGGCCTCGGCAAGCTTGGCTAAGCAACGGCCTACCGTGTGAGGCTGGGTGCTTCAAAGACCTCTTTTTAGGGCTAGCTCGGCCTGGAGAACCTCTTTGGTCTCAAGATCGGCTGGTGTATAACTCTACTTCACTAATCAGACCTAGGAAATGTGGGAGTAATTAACAAAATCTAGTGTTTAACAGTTTTTGGTTTATTGCCCTAAATTTACATTACTGTGTGGGTGTGTGTCAGAGTTGTGTAGTTAACAAATAATACCTGGCCGGCCGGCATACGACGGATGCGATGGCTGCTCGATGTACGCGCCACGTGTTAGCAGAAGTCCGACTCTCATTACGATTTAAGAGCTACTTTCAGAGATGACAGCCAATCAAGGGAGAGCTCTGTCGTTGCCGAAGGTGGAACCGCGGGCTGCTCTTCGCGACATCTCGAACGAAATGACTCGCACGTGCGGAAAAGTTGCTTTCTTGTAATCGATAAAGTTAACCCTGTAGCTACGCCCCTTTGGTGAGTGTTATGGAACGTACACACGGTCAAGCAGTTTGACCAACATTGACTCCACCTCTCGTTTATTCCAACATCCATCAAGTTTTACCAACAGCGGCACGAACAATCAATTTAATCGACCAACAATATCACACACGAACGACCGAAGCGGAACTAATGCAACGTGCACACCAGTCAAGCAGTTTGACGAACATTGACTCCACCCCCAAGAAAACGCTTCGGTTGCTGCTTTGTTGGAACGTTTGTGAAGTTGTTTGAACAACCATTTGACAGTTGGCGGCTCGGTTGGAAAAAATTAAAACGGTTAGATCTTGCTTTGAGTTGTCGGGGGTGGAGTCAAGGTTCGCCGTACATGTTTGAGCATTTGTAGTGAAGTTGCACAAACCCCCATATATTTTTTGATGGTTGGTGCTCAAGTTGGCGCTTCAGTCGTTCGTGTGTGATATTGTTGGTCGAATAAATTGATTGTTCGTGTCGCTGTTGATAAAACTTGATGACTGTTTGAATAAACGAGAGGTGGAGTCGATGTTGGTCAAACTGCTTGACCGTGTGTTTGATCAAAATGTTTGATCAAAAAGTATCAAAATGTGTGATACTTAACCATACTCATATTTAAACCAACAAAACCATAATACTTTAGTTAACACTAAAATCATAACCATAATGAATTAAAATGCATTTTTTGATAAGAAAATTATTTTGAGCTTTTTAGTGGAATGTTTTCACCTGTCATAAGACGAGTTTATACAATCCCATTGAATTCCACCACTTAATTGTATCTTGACAGATACGTATTTCGACCTCAAAAGTAAGGCCGTCTTCAGTGTCTCGTACTTGACTCGACGACGAATTCGGAATTCAATGGGATTGTATAAACTCGTCTTATGACAGGTGCATTTTTTGTTACAATAATATCCTTACGCTCTCCAACGTCTACCTTGCGGTCGTGTCTTGTACACAACCCTTCTGATTTTTTTAATCGTAATTTTGTTATTTTCAGACTCATTTCCCATATTTGTTTACTACTTGTCCATCTTGATCAACCTACAATATTGAATATAAGTCTTACGCTAGACGGTATACCAAAAATTAGTAAGGTTGAATTCGGATTAATTTTTCCCCAAGTATTTTTTTTTCTCCACTATTTCATACCATGAAAAAGGCCAACCACTACTTCATTTGTCAGCATTTGTCAATAAATATCAACGGCTCAGTAAAATTTGATTCCAGATTAAATAGAATCGAAAAACATTCGCAAATGAATAAAAATTAATAAAATCGGTATATTTTATCTTATACCGCTGTATCTCAGAACCGGTAGCACTTAGAAAAAAAATACTGATAAAAACCTAAAAAAAATCCAGAATAATTCACTCAGCGTTGGTGGTGCCTTTCTCGCATTTAGTTATGACATCAACCTTATATGGGGTTTATGTGGTCCAATGTACCATTTTCTTCATAACTTTTAAACGCAATGACCGATCGTTATGATATTTTCAATAGTGATCAACATGGCTTTGTCCCCTGTCGAATAAAACTTGTTGCGAGAAAATCGGTTAAAGATTATTATACGAAAAGTTGACTTATGTTTTTTATAGCTAACACACACATACACACACACACCTCTCGGAGCAACAAGCGGTGATAAGGGCAGGTAACTGCGTGGACACCTCTGAACGCTCCATCAAACTCTTGGGGGTAATGATCGACGATAAGCTCACCTTTGGTATCCACGTCAATTACGCCTGCAAGCGTGCCTCCACAGCTATATTGGCATTGTCCCGGATAATGTCCAATAGCTCTGCGATTTATGCCAGCAAGCGCAAGCTTCTGGCTAGTGTTGCTCTGTCCATACTGAGGTATGGGGGGCCAGCTTGGGGCACGGCCCTGCGTATTAACTGCTACAGAACGAAGTTAGAAAGTACGTATAGGCTCATGTGCCTAAGAGTTGCGAGCGCGTACCGTACCGTGTCGCACGATGCACTTTGCGTCATCGCCGGTATGATGCCTATTGACATCGTTATCGGTGAAGACATGCCCGCGTTTTCGCACAATGCGTGACCACATGCTTGCCACATGTGGTCTGGACACTACCCCGGACAACCTAGTCCGGAGGATGTGTAAAGATAAAGTTGGCTGGAACGCCGTTTTATCGGCTATCGTCCAAATCGTCTCGGAGCTACACAGAAGTTGGCGCGTGGACTCGAGGAATGGCTAGTTCAGGCACAAATAAGAGGTGGTCCAAGGGTTCGGAGTCGGCTTCATGGGTCATACCGGTGCCCTGTGGTCGAACTCGATCCTTTTATCGAACAAGTGGCCGCGCGAAGAACAACATGGTATCGTCGCTTTCGCGGCGTCGGTCAACCGGGCGGGTTCCGAGCCCGAGGACGGAAAGGGTTCCTCGTCAAGGCTGGGGCAGGCGTTGGCACCGCATCGGCAAGTCCTTCTGTGTGTTGGCGAATAGGCCCTATCAATTTGGGGTGCACGCGGCATCATCATTCTTGATACCTGTCGTGCAGAGGGAAGCAGGCGCGAAGTCGACCCTTCCCACCTTCCGAGGACATAGGGCGTGGTAAGGCCACCTGAAAAGCTGGCAATGCGCTGGCACGATACCATGGTGTTCTTCTAAAAAAGCGAGTCACGATGTTCGATGCTGCAAGGACACGCAGCTAACCTTGAGGGTGCGTTGTGCACTGGCCCCCCTTTGAAGCATTACTTTCTGGTTGTACCGAAGGGACGATGGGCTTGGCGGCAATGTAAACGGTTTAGCGGGTCGGGGATGCAGTCCTGCCTCCCTCGTTTGCGGTTGGAGGTGGCCCCTAACCCCGCACTTCCTGGACAACCCAGCATGTCTGTTGAGCAGATTCCCCCTCCATTGTTTAGGAAGAAAAAAAAAACACACATACACACACACACACACACACACACGGACAGACAGACATGTGCTCAGCTCGTCGAGCTGAGTCGATTGGTATATAATACTATGGGTCTCAGAGGCTTTCTATAAAAAGTTCGTTTTCGGAGTAAAATGATAGCCTTTCGGTACAACTTAGTTGTACGAGAAAGGCAAAAATATTTCGACCATTTTTGAAAAACCATTATTTTTTGTCCATCATTTCTCCATTATGAACCATAATGCAAAAAAGTACGTATATATCTGCTACAACATAAATATCAAAAAATAAAACAAAAATATTGAAAAATTCGTTTTTGAGAAAATCGATTTTGAAGTTTTATTTTCAATTATTGAACATTTTTTTATCACAGTACCTTTTTTTCACATAGCCCCAATGATTACCTAAAACATTGCCGAAGACACCAAAACGATCGGGCAAGCCGTTTTCCAGTTATGTTTTTTTGAAAGTGTTCAAGCTCAGGCTAGAGTCAAAATGGCAAACCAATGCACAATGGGGGAATCCGATTTCAAAGGTGGAAAAAAATGATAACTTTCTTCACGAATAACTTACAGAAGAGATCAAGAGCTTATTCGAAAGGGAATTTTGCAAAGAATTCAGTGAGTGCTGTTTCATGGACGTGGAACGCTTCTGTATGTAGTTATTGAGCTCGTTTTGCCCTAATGCCCCATATATTGCGAGTTTCCAAACTATTTGTCATTTTATCTTTAAGGCATTGTTCTAAAATTGTGTTTATCTCTTCACTGTGGATCCACAGATGGCCACTGAATATATTTTGTTGGTAAAAGTTGGAACTTGTCATAAGACGAGTTTGTACAATCCCATTGAATTCCACCACTTAATTGTATCTTGACAGATACGTATTTCGACCTCAACAGTAAGGCCGTCTTCAGTCGAGTCAAGTACGAGACACTGAAGACGGCCTTACTGTTGAGGTCGAAATACGTATCTGTCAAGATACGATTAAGTGGTGGAATTCAATGGGATTGTACAAACTCGTCTTATGACAAGTGAAGACATTCCACTAAAAAGCTCAAAATAATTTTCTTAACAAAAGTTGAAAATTTAAGGGATTTTGGTGTCAAATAAGCATCAAAGTGCATTTTATGTGCAATTTTCATGTATTCTGTAAAAAATAGTAATATTTACAGATAAGTGTTGATATTATTGTCTCAAAGTGTTGAACAGATGTTGACAAATGTTTGCCAAACAAAAATCACTGAAATAAATCATTTCACAAATGTTTTATTTGGTTATTTATTGAGTAAAAAATTGAGTAAAAGTAAAAATTTATTGAGTAAAAGCTTTTGAATAGCACCGATGCCAAGCATTTCCAAACCGTACCCGATAGCACATCTAGACAAGAATAGTCATATGTTATAAGTCTTGATGTGATCATAGATAGGAGGTGATGGGAGATACTCTTTTTTCTTACTTTTTTGCCCAAATTCCCTTATGAAATAATATAGCTCAATGATTCTGAGCAAGAAAATGATGTAGTAATGTTAATTTAATTGATATTTTCCAATGATATAATGAAAATAACAAATAATCATTTAATTCATTAGAAATTTTGAATTATAGGGGATTTAGGGGTCATACAGCTCATTTAATGTAACTTTTTATACAAAATAGGATAACTTTTCTCACGAGCGACTCACAGATAAGGTTAAGGGCTTATTCGAAAGCAAATTTTCCAAGAAAATCAGTGAGAGATGTTTTATAGACATGGGACACTTCTGTATGTAGTTATTGAGCTGGTTTTGCTCCAATGTCCCATACATCAAAATTCTTCATATTTTGGTACTTTTATCTTTTAAAAATTACACTGAAATTCTGTTTTCCTTTTCATTGTTGATGCATACATATCACTATACATATTTTGTTGGAAAAAGTTGGAAATTTAAGGGATTTTGGGGTCAAATAATCATCAAACTGCATCTATGTGAATTTTTCATGTATTCTGTAAAAAATAATAATAACCAAGAAATCATTCACGCTGATTTGAAGAGACAATGCAGTAGCGCCGCGGTGTCACAAAAGGCAAGCAATGTAGTGCAGAGACATTCCGAGGGGTGCTTAAACGTATAATTCAATATGCAACATAACATTTCAAAATGAAATGCTAGAAATCATCCCATGACCCAATTTTGATATCTGAGTTTAAAAATAAAATTTAAAAAAATATAATTCAAATTTTCAAAAATTGTAAAATTAGTGTAATTTTCGCAATCAACGCACCCCTTGGCTATCGTTTTTAGGCGTTAGTTGCCTTTTGTGACGCGCAAGATGGTGTTAATGTGCTGTCTCTTGCCTTATATATGGGGATTTACAAAGTGGACTATATTGTTAATATACTATATTTTAAGGGTATGCGATAAGATATTTTTTCCTAACGAAACGAAACGAAACAAAACTAAAATATTTGTGTTGATTCGAAACGAGACGAAACGAAATATATATTTACTTTCGAGACTTCGAAACGATACGAAATCAACGTCCATTTAATTCGAAATTTTTCGAAACGAAACGAAATTTTGTTTTTTTTTTCGCGGAATTTTTATTACATTATGTACATTATGTACGCAATTCTGAATTCATTTTCTAAAGGTCAAATAACTGCTTTGCGACCAATAGAATTATAGTCACAGAAGAAGCAGTCTGTGATAAATCGCCGTTTTCCCGTTGGGTTCTCCCGGATTTGATCAATTTTATAACAGTTCAGTTTTATATCAGTGAGTATGTATATATAAAAATTTAGGAAGTATGGGATTCATTTTGTATTCTAATTCAAAATCTATTTAAAACCTTATTTTATTTAAGACTAATGTGATTATGCTGAAGCATACTTCATATTCATTTATCGGCGTGGTTTTATGGCATTGAGCTGAATCAAAGCCAGAATATACGAAGAAAGTAAACGCAGATAGAGAAATGTTATTAACATTCATTTGCTTACTAGACGAATCCTCTGCACCTTTCCAAAATGCACTAAAATATGTCTTTCAGATTGTGTTTTAGAAATGCGATCGCAAAGTTTGTACGACTGCAGTTTGCCAGGTATGAAAAAATATTTTTTCCTTTTTCATACAAAAGCATGTAAAAAAGGATATAATTTCCTTCAAAATTCAACCTTTTTCAAGGAGGCTCGGAGACCGGAGACTTATGTACAACCAACTAGACGAACCAAGCTATTGTCTGTTTGTCCTTGTATGTGTTTGTGCATATGAGGCATGTAAAAATCGTTGTCAAATTTTCATCCTCAACCGACTTCAATTGAGTGCAAGAAACAGCAGCTATGGACAGTATGAGCCGGTCACGCCCTTACAGTCAATTTAGAAAAAAATGGACAAACGCGTTTGCACAACGGGAGTCAACAAACTTGTGACAATATTCAAGAGCAGTGGAAATTCAAAATTTATGGGCTTAATTTTCATTTTTCGTGTTAGAAGTTGAATAAAATTTTTAGAGTGAATTACTCACCACCATAACTTTCTATTGTGTTAGGTTAGTTGTGGAAAAAATGCTGAACTACAAATATTTCACTGTTCAAAGGCACAAGAACAAAAACACGAAGAAACAAAAATTACGCATTTTTAAATATTTTAAAACAAATATGGAATTTTGAAATTTTATTTTGATCTACTCTACATTAACACATACATTAAGGATTTTACCAATGACCAATATCAAAAACTTTTCTAATTCTTAACAGTTGAATTTTTCCGCCATTTTTTTTAATCGCTCAATTATTTTATTGGGGTTAAATTCCCCAATGAACCTATATTTTGGATGCCTTTAAGTATTTTTTAAATTTAAAACAGAAATAAAAAGTGCAGATTAGCCTAACATTTGCTCGATTTTGAACGAAAATCGTGTTTATTTCTCAGGGCGGTTCACACCTGCAGCACTTTTTTAGCTTGTGATTTAATTTTTTTAAATAGTTAAAGGCTTAAAAAATGTGAGTTCTTTGGGAAAAGTAGGCTTAAAACAGCCAAAGAATCGATTGAGACATTAAAACGAAAGCAATTTTTGACGGGAATCGTCAAATGAAAATAACAAAAAATAGTCAGGGTACCCTTTCTGGGTATTAGAGAGATAAGAAAAAAAAATTTAAAAGACAATTGCGAACAGAGTGGGATTTAATTTCTCGTGCTAAAACCCTTTTTCATGAATATAAGTCAGGAAAAATCTGCGGATAAGAATAACAAGAATCTCAACAAACAAAGAACATGAATAAAATGTAATTTTAATTATTTCCATCAATATGGTTGGCGCATACGAATAAATGCCAAATCCAATCAATTAACAGTCCTTTTTGATCGAAATTGATTCAAATGATATTACATGTAGCCTTACACCTCGGAAATCTTGTCCATTTATTTTGTTCTCATGTGCTTCCAAAAAGGCGCAATTACGTCGTGGAAAGTAAAACAAATCCTGGCGAAATTTGCAGACAAGCTCCTGATTTGTAAACTAGCCTGATCTGTAAAGTACGTGAGGACTGAAATCCGAACAAATTTTCCCTCGTTGAAACTACCTTAGATTCGATTTTGTTCAGTGGATTTATAATTTATAATTGATTACAGTCCGACTGGGGTGTTTATTGATATATTTTGGCTTTTTCAGTCTGATATATTCAAACGGGTTTATATTCGCATTGCCCGACGTTTCGGCCCGTTTATTCGGTCTTTTACAAGGGAAAAGCTGTCTGCCGTTATTCATACACTTAACAACTATAAACATATATGCTAGGATTAGAGCTTCTGGTATTTGAACACATAATTTGATTGTCATTAACAATTTTTGCCTTTCTCGTATACTAAGTATACGGTAAAGGCTATATGATCGCTCCAAAAACAAACTTTTTATAGAAGGCCCGGAGACCCATAGTGTTATATACCAATCGACTCAGTTCGACGAATTGAGGTGATGTGTGTGTGTGTGTGTGTGTGTGTGTGTGTGTGTGTGTGTGTGTGTGTGTGTGTGTGTGTGTGTGTGTGTGTGTATGTGTGTGTGTGTGTGCGCAAAACTACTAAAAAATGTCACTCATTTTCGGGCACTTACCCTTGACTGATTTGCTCGCAACAAGTTGCATTCGACGCAGGATCCTGTCCCATTGTTTCCTATTTGAAATTGGCCAGATCGGACTATGGGATCAAAAGTTATGGCCAAAATACAAATTCATACGAAAAAATCGCGTAAAAAATGTCACTCATTTTTCGGGCACTTACCCTCAACCGATTTGCTCGCAACAAGTTGCATTCGACGCAGGATCCTGTCCCATTGTTTCCTATTTGAAATTGGCCAGATCGGACTATGGGATCAAAAGTTATGGCCAAAATACAAATTCATACGAAAAAATCGCGTAAAAAATGTCACTCATTTTTCGGGCACTTACCCTCAATCGATTTGCTCGCAACAAGTTGCATTCGACGCAGAATCCTGTCCCATTGTTTCCTATTTGAAATTGGCCAGATCGGACTATGGGATCGAAAGTTATGGCCAAAATACAAATTCATACGAAAAAATCGCGTAAAAAATGTCACTCATTTTTTGGGCACTTACCCTCAACCGATTTGCTCGCAACAAGTTGCATTCGACGCAGGATCCTGTCTCATTGTTTCCTATTTGAAATTGGCCAGATCGGACTATGGGATCGAAAGTTATGGCCAAAATACAAATTCATACGAAAAAATCGCGTCAAAAATGTCACTCATTTTTCGGGCACTTACCCTCAACCGATTTGCTCGCAACAAGTTGCATTCGACGCAGGATCCTGTCCCATTGTTTCCTATTTGAAATTGGCCAGATCGGACTATGGGATCAAAAGTTATGGCCAAAATACAAATTCATACGAAAAAATCGCGTAAAAAATGTCACTCATTTTTCGGGCACTTACCCTCAACCGATTTGCTCGCAACAAGTTGCATTCGACGCAGAACCCTGTCCCATTGTTTCCTATTTGAAATTGGCCAGATCGGACTATGGGATCAAAAGTTATGACCAAAATACAAATTCATACGAAAAAATCGCGTAAAAAATGTCACTCATTTTTCGGGCACTTACCCTCAACCGATTTGCTCGCAACAAGTTGCTTTCGACGCAGAATCCTGTCCCATTGTTTCCTATTGGAAATTGGCCAGATCGGACTATGGGATCAGAAGTTATGGCCAAAATACAAATTCATACGAAAAAATCGCGTAAAAAATGTCACTCATTTTTCGGGCACTTACCCTCAACCGATTTGCTCGCAACAAGTTGCTTTCGACGCAGAATCCTGTCCCATTGTTTCCTATTTGAAATTGGCCAGATCGGACTATGGGGTCGAAAGTTATGGCCAAAATACAAATTCATACGAAAAAATCGCGTAAAAAATGTCACTCATTTTTCGGGCACTTATCCACAACCGATTTGCTCGCAACAAGTTGTATTCGACGCAGAATCCTGTCCCATTGTTTCCTATTTGAAATTGGCCAGATCGGACTATGGGATCAGAAGTTATGGCCAAAATACAAATTCATACGAAAAAATCGCGTAAAAATGTCACTCATTTTTCGGGCACTTATCCTCAGCCGATTTTCTCGCAACAAGTTGCATTCGACGCAGAATCCTGTCCCATTGTTTCCTATTTGAAATTGGTCAGATCGGACTATGGGATCAGAAGTTATGGCCAAAATACAAATTCATACGAAAAAATCGCGTAAAAAATGTCACTCATTTTTCGGGCACTTACCCTCAACCGATTTGCTCGCAACAAGTTGCTTTCGACGCAGAATCCTGTCCCATTGTTTCCTATTTGAAATTGGCCAGATCGAACTATGGGATCGAAAGTTATGACCAAAATACAAATTCATACTAAAAAATCGCGTAAAAAATGTCACTCATTTTTCGGGCACATATCCTTAACCGATTTGCTCACAACAAGTTGCATTCGACGCAGAATGTCTCATATTTTCTTATTGAAAATTGGCCAGATCGGACTATGGGCTTAGATGTTATGGTCAAATTACTATTTATTGTGAAAAAGAGTTCGATAAAGTCTAGCTCACTTTTTTAGCACTTAGACTTCATCTATTGACGCTCGCAACAGATTGCATTCGACGCAGAATCTTGTCCCATTGTTTTCTATTGAAAATTGGCTAGATCGGACTATGGGATCGGAAATTATGGCTGAAACACCATTTTTGCCTTCTTCTACGAAAAGGCTGTATGTTCGCTCCAAAACCAAACTTTTACAGAAGGTCTGGAGACACATAGTGTTATATACGTATAAGCTCGATGAACTGCGATGATGTCTCTGTGTGTGTGTGTGCGCACCAAAAGTGCGAAAAGTTTAGCTCACTTTTTTGGAACTTATCCTCAACCGATTTAATACCAACTATAGATAGTAGAATATATAGATGAGCGAAAGCATGGCTGAGTCGATTTTTCTGCCCGTGCACACGCACATATGACGTCACAGCCCTTAACGTTTCCATTGAAATCACGTTTGACAGTTCGTTTGGAGACAGAGGATTTATCTTCACTCATCTATATATTCCACTATCTATAATTCCAACAAGTTTCATTCGACGCGGAATCCTGTCGTATTGTTTTCTATTGAAAATTTGGACCATGGGCACAGAAATTATGGCCAAAATATAATATGTGTTATAAAAAAGCGAGTAAAAAAGTCTAGCTGACTTTTAATGGACTTACCCTCAACCGATTTACTCACAACAAATTGCATTAGATGCGGAATCCTGTTCTATTTAGAAAGTTGGCCAGATTGGACTATTACCTTTGAAATTATGGCCAAAATACTTTTTGCCTTTCTTGTGCAACAAAGTTGTACCGAAAGGCTATAATTTCTTTCCGAAAACGAACTATCGGATGCTTCCACACTGATACACTTCCCTTCCTCTTTATACGGGAGTTTGGTAGAAAGACGGTCATGAGATTTATATCATAACAAATATTGCCCTCCGCTCGCTTGATGGGAATGACATTTTCGTTTTCTTTTTGTGTAGTCAGACTTCAGTTCAATTTACATCCAAAAGTGATATCCTTAAAATATATGACTGGGTAAAATAAAACAGGGGTATGTACGTCAAAAAGATTGGAAAAGGAAACAAAAATGTCAAAATTCTTATTAGCATATTGTAGATCAAGCTGAAAACCGAACCGAGGTCTCGCGACAATCGCATTTTCTCGCATTTCCGGATGTTGCAACTGCATCGCGAGTAGTGCGCAACGGACAAAGAAATTTGTCTTTTTTACTCCTAGCTACTAGCTCATCTATTTTCAAGCACACACATTTTACGAAGGTCGAGAAAGGCACCATCACCGCTAGGTGGATTAATCTGGGTTTTTTAAACATTAACACTGTTTAACAGACTGAAAAAGCCAAAATATATCAATAATTTATAATTATTTTTAATAATTATTTTTAATTATACGATAATAATCGTCGTTTTTTTTACAGTGGATGATTTCGATATATTCAGAATTATTCAGAAAGGTTTCAAAATCTTGATTCATGTTTCGAAAAGAATCAAACAACTGATATATTTTCAGATTTGAAAAAGAAGAATTGCCTACTTCGCAAGAAAAAAAAAATGAAAATGAGCCTAATCTCGAAATTAGAATGTCTGTCCCAGCGGTTAATTTTATTAACATTGAGGCGTGATCTGATTCTCAGGATATACTTCCCTATCAAGTTACCGGTTCCGTTCAATCCGCTGATGAAATTTGCCAAATTTTAATGCCTTCGGAATTAGCAGAAAAAAAAACATTGAAATGAAACTTTTTGAAAAAATCTCTTTTTGCCACCTGTTGTCATTAAGCTCACTCCTGACGGAATCCAAGCTCCAAAGTGCTCGCGTTTTCGAGGGCATACCACTCGATTCAGCGGCGGCGCACAACTGTCATTTTTGTTGATTAAGCTTTGCTGCGTCGCAGCATGCGTGAAATAATAAAAATGACAGTTGTGCGTTGCTTCCGTATCGAGGGGTGTGCCTCCGAAAACGCGAGCACTTTTAAACCTGGATTCCGTTAGGAGTGACCCTGACTTACCTATTTGTCTTTAGATTCCCAATGATATGGAAATGCTAATATCATCTTCCAAACTTGGACGTACATGTTCATGATAGCATTAGAGGCGAAAGTATAGAGTTGATAGTTCCGTTAGGATACGGCAGGCATGAAGAATGTTTTTATAGAAGTCGATTTGAAAGCGAGCGGAGGGCAATATTTGTGATGGCACATATCGCACGACCTTCCTTCTGCCATATGTGCCATCACAAATATTGCCCTCCGCTCGCTTTCAAATCGACTTCTATAAAAACATTCTTCATGCCTGCCGTATCCTAACGGAACTATCAACTCTATACTTTCGCCTCTAATGCTATCATGAACATGTACGTCCAAGTTTGGAAGATGATATTAGCATTTCCATATCATTGTAAATCGTTTAACTTCACGTAGAAGTAACACACACGAAATCATTAATTTAGTTTAGATTCCCGTCTAAAATATTGAATTTGTTAGAATAATGTTTTGGAACACTTTGGAAAAATCAATGAAGAAACAAATTGAGGTTTTTGTAGATTACGACGGGACAGCATAAAAAGGTCTAAAAAACTTTACAAGGGCCTCAGGAATCCGCGCCACGACCTCTTTGACAAAGTTGTACTGATCTGATTCATATCTGATTATATTTACAGTTTGAGCCTGACATCTCAAATATTAGGTCGGACCACTTTAGGAAAAAAAATGGGATAGAATAGCTAAAGATATTTTTAGTTTTCTGGTGGACATTTCTAATGAAACACCGAAGACGTTTTAAAGAAGAAAACTAAATACGTATTTGTCGATTCAGAATGGGATTATTTAGCAGGCGTTGATAGAAAAGTTTGTATAACATTAGGTTTTAAAAACAGCTCAGTTCAGCGGCGCAGCCAAAATTTTTGATAACACACGACCTTGCGCGACGGTATGCTTTAAGTCTGAATTTGTTTCGAAATTCCGTTAAATTTCGTTATAAGCTGGTTTTTTGTAATTTTACGAAACGAAACGAAATCAATAATTTAGATTTCGCCATGCTCAAATTCCGCGAAATTCCGCGGAATTTCGTTTCGAACCACCTGAAACGAAATTTTTCGAAATACCGCATATGCTTACTATATTTGATGTATCTTTACATATAATCAATTTTGGCGAAATCTACAGCCTATTGATTATTCAGATATTTATAGATAATAGTTGATATTATTGTCATAATTTTTTTAAACAGAAATTGATACCACAAAAAAAAAACAAATATCCATATATTACATCAAAAATGGATTTTTAAGGCATTTTGGGACAAAGAAGTGAAAAACTTCATTAATTATGTATTTAAAAAAAAATGGTTCTGTTCCTGAACCCTTGGAGTTTTTTTCAATGCAATCTACGAACATTTGTTATTTTTATAGTATCATTGACAAATTATAACTGAATCAATGTTACTCCATCATTTCTTAACCCAGAATCATTGAGCTATATTATTTTATAAGGGGAATTTGGGTGAAACGTCATGAGAAAAGAATATTTCCTATCTATTCCTATCTATTATCACATCGACTAATATATTTATTCTTATCTAGTTGTGCAAACGGGTATGGTTTGGGAGTGATTGGCATCGGCACTTTTCAGAAGTATTTAAAATCGGGTTTTACCCAATAAATCACAAAAGAAAACATTTGCGAAATGATTTACTTCATTAGTAATTGTTTCGCAAACATTCAAACATCAATGTCTGTAGAACATTTTGGGAGAATAATAATATTTTTATTAATTTTCACAGAATACATGAAAAATTCACCTAAAGTGTAATTTAATGCTTATTTGACCCCGAAACCCCTAAATTTCCAACTTTTACCAACAAAGCATGTATAGTGCTTTTCTATGGATCTATAATGTAGAGGAGAACACATCTTTAGTACAATACTTGGAAGATAAAAGCACGAAACATATGAAAACTGTGATGTATGAGACATTGGGGCAAAACGAGCTTAATAACTACATACAGAAGTATCTCACGTCTATAAAACATCTCTCACTGAATTTCTTGGAAAACTCCCTTACGAATAAGCCCTTAATATTCTATGTGTGTCGTCCGTGAAAAATGTTATCCTATTTTGAATAAAAAGTTACATTAAATGAGCTGTATGACCCCTAAATCCCCTATAATTCAATATTTTTAATGAATTATATGATTATTTGTTATTTTCATTATATCATTGGGAAATATCAATTAAATTAACATTACTACATCATTTCCTTCCTCAGAATCATTGAGCTATATTATTTCATAGGGGAATTTGGGCAAAAAGGTAAGAAAAAAGAGTATCTCCCATCACCTCCTATCTATGATCACATCAAGACTCATAAAATATGACTATTCTTGTCTAGTTGTGCTATCGGGTATGGTTTGCAAATGTTTGGCATCGGTGCTATTCAAAAGTTTAAAAAAATCGTTTTTTACTCAATAAATAACCAAATAAAACATTTGTGAAACGATTTATTTCATTGATTTTTGTTTGGCAACATTTGTCAACATCTGTTCAACACTTTGAGACAATAATATCAACACTTATCTGTAAATATTACTATTTTCTACAGAATACATGAAAATTACACATAAAATTCACTTTGATGCTTATTTGACCCCAAAATCCCTTAAATTTCCAACTTTTACCAACAAAATATATTCAGTGGCCATCTGTGGATCCACAGTGAAGAGATAAACACAATTTTAGAACAATGTCTTAAAGATAAAATGACAAATAGTTTGGAAACTCGCAATATATGGGGCATTAGGGCAAAACGAGCTCAATAACTACATACAGAAGCGTTCCACGTCCATGAAACAGCACTCCCTGAATTTTTTGCAATTCTTTCGAATAAGCTCTCGATCTCTTCTTTAAGTTGTTCGTGGAGAATGTTATCAATTTTTTCCACCTTTGAAATCGGATTTCCCTATTGTGCAATGATGCAATTTTTTTTTTATAACAAAGAATGTATATGCACAATTTCAGGGAAATAAAAAAATACAAAAATAAATCGACCTTCGATTTCACAGATAATGTTTAGCTTAATCAATTTGATAATAAATTTCCGAGAAAGCTCACCTGGATGTGCGTATCAAATAATCCTTCGCGTCGAACATTTAATCGCATTTCATTATCGCCAACAATTCTTTGGCTTATTTGAAGTCAACTTTCCCAAAGAACCCCATAAAACATCGGTGAGTCGGTGACTATTCCCCCGATTTAGTCGGTTTTCGTCGGTTGGATCGGCCTACTTTGTATCCGACGAATCGGTTGTTTGTTCCACAGACGCTTATGGGAGCTTTACAGGGGCGTTTAGCGATTAAACAATATATTAAATCGGCTAACCAAATCAACAGATTTAAAGCAATTTAGTTGGCAGATAAATCGGTTAACGTAGTTTAGCAATTGACGTAACGTAGGTTAACGTAGTTAAGCAACCGACGAAATCGACCGATCAAAATCTAGAGAATCGCATGATTAATCAACTAATTCCATTAAATAAGAAAATATAGCCGACGATATCGGTTGATTAATCAACTGATTCAGTTTAATAATAAAATATAGCCGACGAAATCGGCTGATGAAAAGTAAGTTAATTGCTCGCTCGATTAGTAATTATATTCTAATAAATAGTAGACGATTCCCGATGAAATCGATTGTTTTTGATCTACTAAAATAAGTAATAAAACGGGTGATTAAAACGGAAAACAAACACAACCCGATGAAATAGGGTGATTTATTTTTATTAAATAGATCGATTTTATTTGTTGGAATATCAGGTAGTGTGCGACGGTAGGATGCTGGCTAGGGCAGTTCAAATTTCAAAAATGTTCGAAAATTCCAACTCCCATATGTCTATTAGCATCATTTTGGTAATATAGGAGTCCTGGCAAAATTTCAGGCAATTCGGTGGCCATTTAGGGGTGGCGCGAAGTCAACTTATGTTTATATTGAAATTTGTATGAGAAAAACTTAAAATTTATTCAAGTCTCCCTACAACTGTCTATTTGTGATGAATTCAAATAAACATCCCCAACATCCCTTTTTGGAATCTATGAGCCCTCCGGATAACCCATTAGTTATGAGTGGATTGAACTGGTCTATTGACAGTGTGAATATGATATAAATGGCTAAAATGGTGTAATTAGCCTCAACGTAGCAGTGGAAATATAAATTAAAATTAATGAGTTATCCACTAGTTGAGCTCAAATAGATTCCAAAAATGGAGGTTGGGGATGTTTATTTGAATTCATCACAAATAGACAGTTGTAGGGAGACTTGAATAAATTTTAAGTTTTTCCCATACAAATTTCCATATAAACATAAATTGACTTCGCGCCACCCCTAAATGGCCACCGTATTGCCTGAAATTTTGCCAGGACTCCTATATAACCAAAATGATGCTAATAGACACATGGGAGTTGGAATTTTCTAACATTTTTGAAATTTGAACTGCCCTAATGCTGGCTGGTCAGCAAGAGTCCAGGAGGAGCGTCGGAACATTCAGCAGCTGGTCAACAGTGGGTGCTGTGCAAAGCTCGGTGCAAACGTCGGATAGAGGCCAATTGTACCATTTGTACGGGTAACGGATTGGGCCAGGAGGAATTGTTCGGCGAAGAGGAGCTCAGGACTAGAGGCTCGGTGTTAGGAGGAGCCAGAAGAGTTGCAAGGCGTGCACACTAAGTACATCGGACTGTCTAACTTTCCAGTATGCCTGGATTCTACTCGGCACCGTTGGCATTAGTTGAGACGGTAAATTTTTGGTCACGCCTTCCGCCATAGGTCCCGGCTTATGTGTTGATGGGTACAATATGTAGGATCCAGGGGTGAGAGTAATTTCACTGGCGTCGATGGTTGTCTTTCGCGCGTACGACGAAAAATGAACGCAAATACAAAAGTAGATTTATTAGGTAATACAAACATTGAAAACTAATACACACGACAATTCACAATATTATTTTTGAAGAAAAACATCGAACTTTAACTTACGGAGAGTATGCAGAAAACTGGTCATGACTAGCCCATTACCAACAGATTAATTCTGTCTGAAGATCGAATGGCTTCAAAAATTGTTTCATTCAGCTCCCATAATCTGGCAGATATTTTTTTACGAGTTTCTAGAATCGAAAATTGTTTTTCTTTATTGAGAGTTTCAGGCCATAGCTTCAGAGCCCACGATGCGGCCAATTTACCAAACAATAGCGAAACAAATATGCGAAACTTTTTAACATGATTTTTCGCTTATGGTATTAGGTATACCTACCAAATTTCACACTGAAATAATATAACAGGATGTATCTTGACCATATCCTATTAGCCCATTGTACGCTCCGGTTAATTTTAGGAAATAAGATTTCCCGACGAAACTTCGTGAGTTAAAGATAAGTGCCGGAAAAATGGGCACACATACATACACGCACTCATACTTGCCATCGTACTACACTAAGTTTTGTAACTAACGTGAAAGATATTCACACCTTAACATTTTTTTAAAATTATACTTGGTGCAATAATAACTGCTTTATAAATAAACAAAATGCTAAGCAAATGTAATCTATCAATCAATATCCCGATTAAATCTGCTATATAAACACTACTTAATCGATTGATTGATACGTCGATCGAAATAATGCTTAAGAGCCATCCGACTAAATATATCATCCATACCAATCATTTAGTCGGCACCAGATTTAGTTTGTGTTCATGAAGGTTGATTTTCACATCACCCGATTACGTCGGTGATAAAAACGGTTTGTTTCGTGAACCCCTTGGTTGATACCCGGTTTCGTCGGTGATAAAAACGGTTGTTTTCGTCGACACCCGATTTCGTTGGTGATAAAATCGGTTGGTTTCGTCACAGAGAGCATGTACCATATTTGAAACCGGAAAACTGATCTTCAGTTGCGCGTGTAGATCGAAAGGCCTTACTCCATGGATTTCTTGGATGACCAAGAACATATGCTAAGAACACATTCTGTTCTTTGTACTACAGAGAGCATGTACCACATTTGAAACCGGAAAATTGATCTTTAGTTACGCGTGTAGATCGAAAGGTCTTACTCCATGGATTTCTTGGATGACCAAGAACATATGCTAAGAACACATTCTGTTCTTTGTACTACAGAGAGCATGTACCACATTTGAAACCGGAAAATTGATCTCTAGTTACGCGTGTAGATCGAAAGGCCTTACTCCAGAGATTTCTCAGATGACCATGAACATATGATGTGAACGCATTCTGTTCTTTGTACTGCAGAGAGCATGTACCATATTTGAAACCGGAAAACTGATCTTCAGTTACGCGTGTAGATCGAAAGGCCTTACTCCAGGGATTTCTTGGATGACCAAGAACATATGCTAAGAACACATTCTGTTCTTTGTACTACAGAGAGCATGTACCATATTTGAAACCGGAAAATTGATCTTTAGTTACGCGTGTAGATCGAAAGGCCTTACTCCAGAGATTTCTTGGATGACCATGAACATATGCTGTGAACGCATTCTGTTCTTTGTACTACAGAGAGCATGTACCATATTTGAAACCGGAAAACTGATCTTCAGTTACGCGTGTAGATCGAAAGGCCTTACTCCAGGGATTTCTTGGATGACCAAGAACATATGCTAAGAACACATTCTGTTCTTTGTACTACAGAGAGCATGTACCACATTTGAAACCGGAAAATTGATCTTTAGTTACGCGTGTAGATCGAAAGGCCTTACTCCAGAGATTTCTCAGATGACCATGAACATATGATGTGAACGCATTCTGTTCTTTGTACTGCAGAGAGCATGTACCATATTTGAAACCGGAAAACTGATCTTCAGTTACGCGTGTAGATCGAAAGGCCTTACTCCAGGGATTTCTTGGATAACCAAGAACATATGCTAAGAACACATTCTGTTCTTTGTACTACAGAGAGCATGTACCACATTTGAAACCGGAAAATTGATCTTTAGTTACGCGTGTAGATCGAAAGGCCTTACTCCAGAGATTTCTCAGATGACCATGAACATATGATGTGAACGCATTCTGTTCTTTGTACTGCAGAGAGCATGTACCATATTTGAAACCGGAAAACTGATCTTCAGTTACGCGTGTAGATCGAAAGGCCTTACTCCAGGGATTTCTTGGATAACCAAGAACATATGCTAAGAACACATTCTGTTCTTTGTACTACAGATAGCATGTACCGGAAAATTGATCTTCAGTTACGCGTGTAGATCGAAATGCCTTACTCCAGGGATTTCTTGGATGACCAAGAACATATGCTAAGAAAACATTCTGTTCTTTGTACTACAGAGAGCATGTACCATATTTGAAACCGGAAAATTGATCTTTAGTTACGCGTGTAGATCGAAAGGCCTTACTCCAGAGATTTCTTGGATGACCATGAACGTATGCTGTGAACGCATTCTGTTCTTTGTACTACAGAGAGCATGTACCATATTTGAAACCGGAAAACTGATCTTCAGTTACGCGTGTAGATCGAAAGGCCTTACTCCAGGGATTTCTTGGATGACCAAGAACATATGCTAAGAACACATTCTGTTCTTTGTACTACAGAGAGCGTGTACCATATTCGAAACCGGAAAATTGATCTTTAGTTACGCGTGTAGATCGAAAGGCCTTACTCCAGAGATTTCTTGGATGACCATGAACATATGATGTGAACGCATTCTGTTCTTTGTACTACAGAGAGCATGTACCATATTCAAAATCGGAAAATGGATCGTTAGTTACGCGTGTAGATCGAAAGGTCTTACTCCAGGGATTTCTTGGATGACCAAGAACATATGCTAAGAACACATTCTGTTCTTTGTACTACAGGGAGCATGCACCATATTTGAAACCGGAAAATTGATCTTTAGTTATGCTGTGAACGCATTTTGTTCTTTGTACTACAGAGAGCATGTACCATATTTGAAACCGGAAAACAGATCTTCAGTTACGCGTGTAGATCGAAACGCCTTACTCCAGGGATTTCTTGGATGACCAAGAACATATGTTGTGAACGCATTCAGTTCTTTGTACTACAGAGAGCATGTACCATATTTGAAACCGGAAAATTGATCTTTAGTTACGCGTGTAGATCGAAAGGCCTTACTCCAGGGATTTCTTGGATGACCAAGAACATATGTTAAGAACACATTCTGTTCTTTGTACTACAGAGAGCATGTTCCGTATTTGAAACCGGAAAATTGATTTTTAGTTACGCGTGTAGATCGAAAGGCCTTACTCCAGAGATTTCTTGGACGACCATGAACATATGATGTGAACGCATTCTGTTCTTTGTACTACAGAGAGCATGTACCTTATTTGAAACCGGAAAACTGATCTTCAGTGACGCGTGTAGATCGAAAGGCCTTACTCCAGGGATTTCTTGGATGACCATGAACATATGATGTGAACGCATTCTGTTCTTTGTACTACAGAGAGCACCCAGACAACCACACATCGTATAAGAATGTACGATTAAAATCGTTTATCGATCCAAATTTCATCAAAATCGCATTGTAGTGCGAAGCTCATCAGTTTATTTATAAACTTTCCCGCACAGTAGGCTATTTTGCGAGTTTATTCCAGCTTCATATGTTGACATCGCATATTCCGGCAAACAAACTCAAATGAAATCGGATTATCTGTCAAACAGAGTTTGTTATCACAAACTACATCGCAATGTATAACGAACAAACTCGCATAAAAATCGTGCATATCGCATACACTGCCGTGCAACGTCGGATAAGAAATACACATTTATCGCCTCCACTTTTGTACGCAAAAAGCGTTTTCGCGACTGGTAAGCGATGAAATTTGTGTGCATAGGCATCGCATAACAGAAAAACAATTCTATTATGCATGCATTCTGGTTGTCTGGGCATGTACCATATTTGAAACCGGAAAACTGATCTTCAGTTACGCGTGTAGATCGAAAGGCCTTACTCCAGGGATTTCTTGGATGACCAAGAACATATGCTGTGAACACATTCTGTTCTTTGTACTACAGAGAGCATGTACCATATTTGAAACCGGAAAATTGATCTTTAGTTACGCGTGTAGATCGAAAGGCCTTACTCCAGAGATTTCTTGGATGACCAAGAACATATGTTGTGAACGCATTCTGTTCTTTGTACTACAGAGAGCATGTACCATATTTGAAACCGGAAAACTGATCTTCAATTACGTGTGTAGATCGAAAGGCCTTACTCCAGGGATTTCTTGGGTGCCAAGAACATATGCTGTGAACACATTCTGTTCTTTGTACTACAGAGAGCATGTTCCATATTTGAAATCGGAAAATTGATCATCTACTTATGCTTTCTCTGTAGCACAAGGAGCATGTACCATACTTAAAATAGGACTGCAAATCTTTGTTCCTGAGCTCAAGCCATTTCTTGGATAACTGGATGACTTATCTGTGACTTCATGCAGAATAACTATCATTTCGGTCAAATTTGAAAGACGAATTAAGTACTCTCCATTTAATTCCACCAGTTAATTTTCGTTATCTTTGCAGATACGTATTTCGACCACAACTGTGGAGAGTACTTAATTCGTCTGAGACGGTTGAATACATTCCACTAAAAGAGCTTTATATATTTTTCTCAAATTTGAAAGTTTATTTCGGTTCCAGTTAACAAAAATTTCCTAGTGCAATCCCATTTCGACCGCATAAAAATGGTTTTGATTGTGCTGCCATTCAGTTAAATGCCTCAGTCTGTCAAACAACTAACACACATGCTTAACATGTACGTGGGTAGTGCTGCCAACAAATTTCTAATATGAAATTATTTCTCCTGTTTCAAACTTTTGGAATAGTAGAAAATTTTTGTATGAATGACGAGTGTGTATGAAAAATATTTATTTGGGAGACTTTACTTTTATTACGCTAGCGGAAAATAATTGAAAAACCTACTTTTATTGACTGCATGATGTATTATCAGATGTGTAACATAAGATTATTTCAGTTCAAACCGCCCGTTTGGCAACGCGTTTTTCGACTATAAACAAGGCGACGAAGAAAATAAATTTCAAAAGCTCTGAAGTTTTAAAAAACAGATCATTTGAACGCCTTCCGGTAGTTATTTTTCAATTATTTTTCACTTGAGCAATTAACATTGCTTTTATTTAGTGCGCAGTGAGTAATTTATGTGAAAAAGTGCGGTGAAAATCAGTGAATTACGTTGATTTTGGTGACGGTGTTGCGCATTTTCTACAGCAGTGAACAAACTGGATTTTCCTTCGTCGCACGGATAACGTAGGAAATTGTGCAAAAAGTCACAGTCGCAAAGTTAAATTTAACTGTATCGTAGTGTACACTTTTTTTCTATCTCGCCAGATGATTAGTTCATTATTTCAGTTTACGATTCGCGAGTATTTAGTGATTTATAATTTGATATGACGGATACTAGCGCCATGGACGAATTAGCGCATAACCCTACCAACGATAATGGTCTGCGACTTGTAACCTTTGCTGCTGCTAGAGGGATGGCAATAAGCAGTACCTACTTCGCACGTTAGAATATCCGCAAACACACCTGGCAACATCCGAGTGGAGACACTTGCTCACAAATAGACCACGTGCATTTCTCGGATGTTATAGATGTAAGGTCCTTCAGAGGTCCGAATATCGACTCGGATCACTACCTTGTAGATGCAAAAATTCGGGCGCGACTCTCCAGCGTCACGAATTCACGAAACAACAGAACGATGCGTTTCAATATCCAACGCTTGTCAGTTGAAGGAGTTGCTGAACAGTGCCACCAGAAGATGGACGAGCGGATAGGAGATGCCACCGGATCTGGCGACGTCAACAGATTGTGGGTACATATCTACGAAGCTGTGACTACAACAGCGCAGGAAGTGTTGGGCACTGCACAGCGACGCCAACGAAATGGTTGGTTTGATGAGGAGTGCCAGCGAGTGACATGTTGCTAGGAGTCGAATGCTAGTGGCTCGTACCCGTTCCAACAGAGAGCGGTACAGTGTAGCAAGGGTAGAAGAGAAACGAACCCACCGCAGAAAACAAGGCAACACGAAGAGAGTGTGATAGCTGAAGCGCAGGAGAATATGGATAGAAACGATATGCGGAGGTTTTACGCAACTGTCAATGGCGCGCGCAGAGCTGGCATTTCCTCACACACTGTGCACAATGAGGAGATTTTAATACACACCACAGAGAGTGACGCTGATCCTCATCGTGTAACAAAGCCAACACGATGAGTGAGGACGTAGACGAAGAGTGAGAGAATTATTCTGGTGAGAGTTGGGCCAACATAAAGTTGTGCCACTTGGTGCAATATTCTTGAAAATGATATTGTTCTCCATGCTGCTCGTAGAAATGCTTTGGAACACAAACATATTTTGGTGGGGTTTCAATGAAGTTTGGCGCTCCATGCTAAAAAGTATTACGTTGGCAAATAAGAGTTGCATAAAGAAGAAGAAGAAGCCAAAATATAATACTTGAAAGGAATGGCACGAGAAAGCAAACGAATATCATGTACGGTTAACAAAACAAAACAAAAAATATCATGTACGTTGAAGTTTAGAGATCATATTAGCATTTCCATATCATTGTAAAAAGCGTTCAACTTCACGCAGAAGTAATACACTCATCTCATTAATTATAGCAAAAACATCTTATCCATATCGTGTTACGCATAAATAGTTTATTTCATCATTTATCCTCAACTCTTCGTGTCTGACAAATGCATTCGCTGCAGAGTAAAAACACAAGGAGGTCTCACTCAGGGGTCTGATGTTTTGATTGTGTTTTCGTAGTGTAGATGCAGTCTCGTTTCTTCTGCTTGTCGTTTATGGAACTGTCAGTGTGGAACGCACCTATCTCTTTCTTTCCCATGATTCTTCTTATGGCTGTCAGTGCGGAATTTTCTATGTTGGCTACGAAATGAACTGTGGTGGAGGTATACAAGTGTCAGTCCCGTGGTCTCACTGCGTTGAGGAAGAGAAAAAATGAGCGATAATCGAAACACACTCTCTCCGGTATTTTAGAGGAGTGCGAAGGACACGCACATTTCGACTGCGCTGAGGAGTATGCCAGCCCTGGGCGCGCGGCATAATATTTTATCGCCACATGTTAGAGTACATAAGTAAGCATGCTGAGACCGTAGAGCATCGTCTCAGTTCAGCTTGTTTCTATTCAGTTTCATTGAAGACATTGGAAAAACATCAAAGCACGAAAAAGTTGCATGACATCTTGTTGTTGTTGCCTGACATCAAACGTTCGAATCATGGGCGTAGCCAAGGGGGGGCAGGGGGGGCCATCGATTGTGGAAAGATTGAACGGGTACTAAAATGAATTCCCTCAAACATGTGCACTTTACGATCCAATCATAGGGGCCATCCAGAAACCACGTGGTCATGTTTTTGAAGATTTTCAACCACGCTCCCCCCATGTGGCTTATCGTGGTCATTTGGCAGACCCCCCCCCCGATTCCCCCCTTATGACCACGTGGTTTTTTTTTTCAAGTACAAAAATTAAAAAAGAACCATATGTAACTAAAACATATGGTTAATCATATCAATTTTGAAGATGGACAATTTCAACTGATTCAAAATCAAACCAAATCCAGCATGGAAATTATAAATTTTAATGAATTCGAAAATTTTGATGACATTTTCATGTTGTAATGTGTATCGGGTATTAGGATATCTAGAACTCGCACACCTTCGATGCATCAGGAGGATACAAAAAAATGTGGACTCGAATATGTTATAAATTTCGAGAAAAATTATAAATTATAAAGTTCATCACTGAATATCGCTATAGATTCCTAAGAGTATTTGGGACCTTCCGTAGCTCTGGAGGTACTGGAAATTCTTTAGATATTAACCTCAGCGAAACATCTGAACTGAACTCTTACAACAAAATTTTATCAGAGAATCACAAAGTTAATATGTAATCTTAGAGATGCAAATAAAACCTCCTACTGTTGTTTCTTTTGAGTAGCATTCCTGTAGAAATTCCAGTATTGTTTTCAGAATCATAAAATCTCAAAACTCTCTTCATTATGCCAAGATTCTATGATTCTAATCAGAACCATAACAAAATATCCTTTACATTCATTTACCTTAATTATACAGTTTTGGCTTAAAATGGAAGTTTTCATTTTAAATCTACAGTCTTTAATATCTTTGGGTTCCTTTTGGTATTCTAGAATTTATTGTTATATTTTGTTATTTAACCCTTTCAGGATAATGTAAAAAGGATTTATCGTACATATTGAAGGTATTCCACTCGATCTTGCCATCAAATTTTCTACAAATAATGTAAAATTTACATAAACAATTAAGAATTTTCCACAAAACAAATATAAATTAACACTTTTAAAACCAAAAATTGCAAATATAAAAAAAAAGAATTTTTCATAAAGAAATCAAAACTTTCCACGGAAAAAATACAAACATTCCATAAATAAATCAATATTAGAAATAAATAATTATAAAATTTTCCACAAAATAAAAGTTTTGTAATTGTTTATTGCTAATATTGATTTATTCATGAAAATTTTGTATTTTTTTCGTGGAACATTTTGATTTCAAAATTCTTATTTCATAATTGCAATTTTTGCTTTCACAAGTGCTAATTTATTATTGTTTTGTGGAAAATTTTCAACTGTTTATGGAAATTTTGCATTATTTGTAGTAATTCTATATTTATTTAATACTCATACCCTGATTTCTTTATTGGCAATTTCCTATTTTATTATGGAAAATTTCTATTTTTTCTCTATTAAAGAGATTTTCAATCCAGTGCGGGCTCATCTTTCAAATTTTCTTATTCTTCATTGTAATTTTATTTTGAAATTGTCTAGTGGAAGCTAATGATGCCATACTAAAAATATTTTATTGGTTACTCAGATGGTTCTTTCGAATAATTTTGAAAGGAACTTCTATTCCGAATCTCGAATAGGCTTCAGTCAACGATTCTTTCATAAGCGACTCATAGAGGAATTAATGTATAGACCAATTATTATTTTGGAGTTCGGATTATTCGATTTATCCAATTAACCAACTTATGAACTATGTATGATATAATATCCCAGTAGGTCCATTGGGTTGATATGACTTCAATTATTATTTATACAAGCTACTACAGACTTTTGACGTAAACTACGTCTAAGGGGAAGACTCGGATACAAGGGGACAAATGAAAATTTCCAAATTCGAGACCGTCACGAAATCATGTAAGATTTTGAACTTTAATAGCGTCTTTATCTTCCGATGGATTTTTGAGATTTATATATCATTCTACGCCGAAATTCTCTACCAATTTGTCAAATATATTGAAACTTTGGGTTAGGACGTTAAAATAGGGTATCGGATCATTTTGGCAGCACCCTCTTTTCTTGCCCGCAAGAGTCACGTTTCGGTCGTCGCCGTTCAGTGCGGTTGGCTTTTGAACTTTGCTTTTTGTGCGGTGTTTCGCACAAAAAGTAGAACAAAGGAGCCGGACCAGTGACCGCGGTCGAAACAAATGTAACGAAAATGCGTAATGTGTATAAAAAGTGATGCAGATAGGGGCATGTTTGTGCAGGCATGAGACGTTCAATTGTTATCAATGCCAAAGCCCTTGCTAGTAATGCAATCATCGCAATTTAATTGCATAAACATGTTTATATTTAAAAACGACTTTGGAAAAATGTTGAGCATTTTTTTGCAAACTGAAAACTAATAAGGCCGTTACACATATTTATTAAAAACTAGCGAAACAAATCCAGCTTTGTCCGGATGTTGAAAATGTCACAATGAACTATTTGCAGCACCGCACTCTTGATCATTTTTCGTCCGTTTGTTTTGTTTTCCTCAACAGCTGACCCAAAATAGTATTCTAATGATTTTTTACATTTCCCCGTTAAATTCACCAACTTTTTGTATATACAAACCTTGTGGATCCCAAAACGAATGAATCGATTAGGGAAAAAATCTTGCAAATCGATCAAGCCGTTCGGGAGTTAAATCGTCAGGAAGGAAATCTCAACTCATTTTTATTATATAGAAGATTATGGTCTACGCAAGGTCAAGGTCTACTGGCCTCCGACTCTCTGCAAAGTCAAGTGGGAGGGGGTAATCTTCTTCTTCTTCTTCTACTGAATCGAGCGGCGTGAAAATTTGAATGCAGAGGTCTTTGGGGCCGAGGAAGGTTCTTAAGATGGTTCGAGACCCCTCTCCTCTTTGAAACCTGGCTCCTATACAAATGAAACACCAATTTCATCATAACTCGAGATCAAGCAAATGGAACCAAATCTGGCGTGTGGAGGAAAGAGGGACTCCAAAACAAATTAACCAAAAATTTCTGCATAACTCGAGAACTAATCAGAGAATAAATCAATTTTAGACGAAATAAAGTTCGTCGGGTCTGCTACTAAAAAATAAATATAAAAATGTAAAAAAAATTGAATGAAAACTCCTCGGATTTGTTAAAGAATGTTTTGCAAATTCTCAAAATTTACCTGAATTTTTTTTTTGTTGCCGAAGGGGCTTATTTTAAAAGATATTTATATCGGCCTAATAATATTTTGTCCAATTAAATGCGCGCCTGAATCAAAAGGATTTAACTTTGATTCAGGAAGTGTTATTACAGGAATGAATCATGCGGTACTTATTGTACACGATAAAAGCTTCGGAACGCATACGTTCTTGAAACGGGCTATATGAGTAACAATAGAGTTATCACCTTCTTGATGTCTTGCAATGATATTAATAAAATGGTTGCACGAATATTTTATCCATAGTGACACTCAGTGTTGGTAGAATCATACTCAAATCTGAATCATCGAGGTTTCATGCACGAGCTAACTCACCTGCAATTCTGCAGGGGGAGCATCGCGCTTGAGTTTCTCGGCCAGAATCGCATCGCTTCGCTCACTCACCGAAAAATGATTTCGTTTTAAAAAGCGTCAAAACGCAATCGAGGCGTATGTTAGCCATTGTTTTAGAAGAAAAACAGTTAATTCAATGCATTCAACAATGAAGAACACGTGAATATCATGCAATGATGCAAATTGTGATTCGAATCATGAGCAAATCTCTGGGCCATGATTCTGATGGGATTTGACTCACGCATGGTTTGAATCGCCGATGAGATTTGAGATTTTGAGATTTTACCAGCACTTGTGACACTGCCAGACAGTGGGAGTTAGATTGTAATAACACACACCCTCTTTTCCCGTCCGCAACGTTTACTACTCGCGCGCATCACCACCAAATTAATTGGGTTTTGGTACATGATTGACATTTTATGATTTCTAGTGATGCACGAAAAACAAGATATGCCTATGATTGGAATGTTTCTGAATAATAAAAGTTGCAAACGGAAAATATTTCTATTGAAATATTTCATCAAATGCTTCAAAACCCAAATGTAAGCAATTCGGATCCAAGAAAGGCATCATTACCACTGATGAATAAATTTGGGTTTTCACAGTAAATTTTTTAAACAATTGTCGTATCCAACAATTTTCATATCTTAAGATACGCTAGTTTTGTTCGAAACCAGTGACATAAGTAATCAAATGATTTTTTTTTAAATATTCATGTATGATGGCACTACAATCCTCAACTGTCTTACGTATGTCGAATTCGTTTTTAAACCTGGGTCAGTGCCAACCCGAACCCTGAATAAAAAAACATTTTCAGTTCCATCTGTCATTGGATATGTTGGTGTGCGTAGCATCGTGTTTGTTTTGATTCGAAACATATGATCCAGGATTTTTGCGGATAGCGGAAATAACTTTTGGGTGGATATAAACAGGGAAACCGCTCCTGGAATTCATCTCATGGCTCCGATATTCATCCCACCAAAAACAAAGCAATGAAAAGAAATTTGGATTGTTTATTATTTTTGTGATTTTTCTCAGCAGTGAGCACGCATGTTGACAAAAAGAGGCGACGAAATTGGTGCTGCATTTCTTTGCTTCCCGTTGAGATGAATATATGTTCAGTGAGATGGAGATCGGTACAGTTCCCCTATTTAATTATATTCAATAATCCCGTGCACATTTTTATACCACGAATTCCGTAAATTCATCTATTTCTGCAAAAGTTTTTTTTTCGGAGAACACTCAGAAGCATGTAATAAAAATTCTCCAGGATTCGCTATTTTTTTTTCCTCGCTACCTCTCCTGATAAAGATAGCCTCACACCTCGGGAAAATTTTCCGCCGGATTTTGGGCCCCGTGCATTTTTAATTTTCAAGAATCTCCCAGAGGAATTGCTCAAGGTACTTCCGGGGGAATTTATGTACGAAACTTGCGTAGCAATTTTTGAAGGATACTTCGAGTAAGTTCCTGTATTCTAGAAAGATTTCCTGAAGGAATTATATTGTAGGAATTTTCAAATTAATTCCTGGAGCAACTTCCAGAGAAAATCCTGGAACAGTATTCAAAGATATTCCTAGAAGAATTTTCAAAAGAATTCATCTCGAAAGGATCCCTTGGAAAAATATGGAGGAATGTCTGAAAGATCGCCAAAAATTCAAGAAAGAATTTCTGAAGTAATTTCTGGCAGAATTTCCGAAGTAAATTCTGAAACGCACGAAAGAGTTTTTGGAAGAATTTCAAAAGAAATTCTGCAGAAATAATTGTATTCGGTATTCCTCAAAAATATTTTTCTGACAATTTTTAGCGGATTTTGTGAACGTGTTTCAAGGGGAATTCCCAAACTACATAATTCCATCCACCGACCTAATTTAGGACACCATCTGTGAGGAATACCTGAACGAACTTATGAATACATTACCTCCCCAACAATTATTTTTAAAACTGAATCTAGACAACACTACCGGATTAATTTCATTTTAAACTACAATAACAATAACAGTCCCACCCACCCACGTGGTTTTGACAGTTGAAGTACAGTTGTATTGGTGAACCCGGTGCGAAACCGTGAAACAACACAGTGCGAACCCGACAGCTTTGGGGTTGGAACTAGTGCGAACCTAGTTCCAACCTGAGCGAATAAAAAAAACACTTGGACAGCACTTAGGTTGGAACTGGTTTCAACCTAGGTTGGAACTTTTTAAAAACGAATTCGACAGTAGTTTACGTTGGGCGGTTGTGTCTTGTACATAACCCTTCTGATTTTTTAGGTTATACAAAACGTCCTGGAAGTCGTAATGTTTGAACTACTTAATCATTCAAGTCCGTGAACCCAGTGCTTCTAAGGCCCTACATAAAAAGTTTGCGAACAAACCTCATTATCATTGTGCAACTTGTTGACTCAAGATAATTTTGGGTACCTTGGCTCTTGGATCTCATGTTATTGGAAATTAGGATCATATGCTTATTGCATAGGATTGGGTATATACCGATGATGACGACATTGCAAATGTCTTGATTGATCTGGTAGATATCGTGAGCTGAACTTGAGAGCATTTTGGAGTACCTTGAGCATCTCGTATTCCTGAATATTAATCACTGGCTTATCGTTCAGTATGACCCAACTTATCTGAGTGTTCAGAATGATTCGAACATTTCAACTTCATTTGCATGCTCTTAGAATCGAAATCTTCCCAAGGTTTCGGATATCTGAGTTTTCAGGTTAGTCAAATTTGAGCTCCCATATTTTTTTCTGTAAAGCCAATATCTAGCTCTCTCTTGTGATTTTATAGACAATCTAAAACGCTGGGCACATATGACCCATTCGTCCTGAAAGGGTTGAGATTTGTTTTGGAATTCAATTTCAATCGTTATTATAACACTATTTTTTAACCTAGATTGTTTTAGGACCTGGAGTGGTTTTTTCTGGAACTCAGCCACTTTTTTTCATATCGCAAGAATCATGTTGATTTTTTAAATGCAAGCTTCTCTATGTCATAACCTTTTTCATACACCCTTCTAGAATTTTGTGCATTTAGAACATTTAGGTGCATTATTAAATTTTTCGATCAGTTATCCTAATTATTCAATATCATAAAAACTAGGCTTCTTAAGCCTAAATTATTGCCTACATTTATTGCTTGAATTAATTTTAAATTCCAAGATCTTCTTAATTTTCAAGAATAATTATTCTAGAGTTGCAAGGGAAACCCTTCGGAATATTGACAAAAAAAAATTCGGAGTCACCACGGCAAAATCTTTAGAACTCCAACGACATTCTTTTCCGAAATTCTGTGGAAGAGTTCCGAAAAATGTTCGGTAGAAATTTTGAAGAACTATAGAAGAATCCGTAGAAGGATCCGAAATGCATATTTACGATGAAAATTCCAATAAACATCAAATTCCGAAGAATTTCCAGTATAAATTAGAAAAAAATCTAGCTTACTTTTTTACAGAATCTCTAAAGATTTTTTTCAAAATCCTGGGCAACTTTAATGAATCTTCAAAGTAAATTCTTCTAGATTTCCAATGGAATTTTTTTTTCGTTTTCCAAAAGAAAGTTTTTTTTTAATTTTCAAAAGAAATTCTTCGGAATATGTCAAAATATTTCCGATGGAAATTCCCAAGATTTTCCAGTAGAAAATCGAAAAAAGTTCATCTGAAACTTAGTCAACTTAGTAGACGATTATATATCTTGTGTAGCAAGTACGATGGATACACTATACCTAGGGTGTCGAGAATGTTTCCCACCCGAAATATCCTAGACAGGAATGAGAATCGAACTCGTCATCTCCGGATTGGCAATCCTACACCTTTGCTCGCAAAGCTAACTGGAGACTGAACATTTTGAAGTGCACTCCTTAAAATGTTCGAAAAACTTCTTTTGGAAATGAAGAAGAATTTCTGGTGAAGATTCGAAAGAACTTGTCGAAGAAATTCATTAGAATGTAAAAAAAATGAAAATATGAACATTTTTTTCCAACGGAAAATTATATGTATTTCCCACGGGACTGTTTTGATTTTTCTAACCGCTGCGTTACCGGTTTTTCTCGATGCACACCTACGTATTTTCAACGCTGAGTTGAAAAGACGCTACGTGGGCATCGGCCCTAAGATGCGCTTTGCGTTTAATGATTAAATCATTAAATTTTAATGATTTGTATTTTTTACACCGCTATTGTTATTTACCAAAAGTTTTTCGTGTAAAAAAAACCACGTGGTTCGAGAGCAACACCCCCGCTCCCCCCATGTGGCTTATCGTGGTCATTTTCCAAACACCCCTCCCCCCATATATGACCACGTGGTTTCTGGACGGCCCCATATACAGAAATAGGTGGTTGAAATTCAAAAGATTCCCAAAACTTATTAGGGCATCCAGGATCCACCATAATATATGAAAGTTCAAAACAACTCGAAAAATTTCAGGCTCAAAAATTCTCCTTGAAATCCTTCTAGAAGCTCCTCTGGGAACTTCTGAATTCCTTCGGAAAGTTATCCACATATTCCTCTGAAAATCGTTCGAAAATCCTTCTCATGTAATTGTAATTCCTCCTCCCCCCACTAAATTTTTTTTACGAAATTCACGAAGAAATTCCTTGAAGATTTCGTTTCTTCTCTCCAAGATTTATTTCTAGATATTTTTTCGGCTATTCTCTCTTCAGGAAGAATCCGGCATTTCCTTCAGGCATGCATTCGAGAGTTTCGTCAAGAATACATACGGAATTTCTTCCCAAAATTCTAGTTTTTTCAAAAATTTATGACGGAAATCCTCCGATTTAGCTTCATAATTTCACTTGTAAATCTATAAGAAATTCTTTCGGAAATTCTTCTAGGAACTTCTCTGGCCATTCCTCTCGGAACTCTTCCTTTAATTCCTCCGGGATTACTTCCAGGAAATTTTTCGGGAATACCTCCAAACATTCAGTAGCGAAATCATCTAGCATTCCAATCTGGAATTCTTTTCGCAATTAGTTCAGAATATCCTTCAAGAAATCCTCTAGAAATATCTTCATGAATTTCTCCTGGAATTCGTCCAAGTATTTCCCCAGAAATTCTTATAGGTATTTTTTCGGGAGTTTCTTCAGGTACTTCTCTAGGAATTCCTTCAGGAATTTCTCCGGGAGATTTTCCGCGGAAGTGTACTAGAATTCCTTCCGGAATTTACTCGGATATCTGCCAAGAGTTCTTCCAGAAATTTCTTCGGAACAATCCGCAGGGATTTTCTTCAACAATTCATCTGCGAATACTTTCAGGATTCCATCTAGGAATTTCTGCATTAATTCCTCCTGGTATTTTTCTGGTAGTTCCTTCAGATATTTTTTCGGAAATTCCTTTAGGAACTTCTCTAAGAACTTGTCACGTATTTCGACCTCAACAGTAAGGCCGTCTTCAGTGTCTTGTACTTGACTCGACTTGAAGAAAATGATCGCAGCTGTGATTTAGCACAAATTCAGGACGTTTTTTTCGCTCCATTTTATTACTTAAACAATATGTATGAAAGTTTCAATGAACTCCATCACTTCCAGTATACCTAAATATGCCATTCATACTGTTTTGGGTTCATTTCCTGCCAATGAGATGGTAATTTGTACTGATTTCAAAATGGTTCAAACCATGATACGCTTTTCACTTGTTCAAACCATGATTGAATACCCTACCATCATTTGGAGCTGATTTCGAGAAATATGATGTTCCGCAAAGTTTTCATAAATTTAATATTGAAGAGATAGATTACAATATGTAGATTGTAAATCGGATAAAAATTGTCAAAGTTATGATTATGTTTAGGAAAGTCTAAAATTGATGGTTAAAAAATCACCTTAAAGACCTTTGCGCGACCTCTAAACTTCAATATTTTGGCCTCAAATTCTGAGCCTACTCTTTTTTTGCCATGAAAAAGCGTTTAAGCATACGAATTCCAGGTTTCGGAAAAAATCGCAAAATAAGCCGCACCCTATTGTATATTCATCATTTGCCTTCAACAATTGTTCCATTCCAGGTCATCCAAGAATTTCCTGGAGTCTACACGCGTAACCAAGGACCTAAGGTCTACAAGCGTAACGAAAGAGCTGTTATCTCTTTCAAAAAATGGTTCATGCCCTATTTGATATATTGAACCAAATTCCGTTCCAGGTCATCCAAAAATTCCCTGGAGTATAGGCCTTGAGGTCAACCTGCGTAACCGAAGGGCTGCTATCCAACAAACCAATATCAATATGCCTTAAGCAGCCGTTCCTTTCCCGATTATCCACGAGCTTCCTAGACGCTTCAGCCGCGGTTTCATCCCAAAAATGTCCTCCGAGTATTTGTCTTTCACTTGCGTCTCGAATGTAAGCAAATGAGTTGATCTAAGATCTCCAAATTGTCCTGGAGTTTGAATCAAATGGTCTAACGAATCAACCAAGTCTTTCCTGATGTCCCCAGCCGCGGTAACAACCCAATTATGTCCTCCAAGTATTTGTCTTTCACTTGCGTCTCAAATCCAGGCAAATGAGATGTTGTGAAGTCTCCAAATTGTTCTGGAGTTTGAATCAAATGGTCTACCGAATCAACTGAGGCTTGCGTGATGTCCCCAGCCACGGTATCAACCCAATTATGTCCTCCGAGTATTTGTCTTTCAATTGCGTCTCAAATGTAGGCATATGAGTTGTTCTAAGATCTCCAAATTGTCCTGGAGTTTGAATCAAATGTTCTGCCGAATCAACCAACGCTTTCCTGATGTCTCCAGCCGCGGTAACAACCGAAATAAGTCCTCCAAGTATTTGTCTTTCATTTGCGTCTCAAATCCAGGCATATGAGATGTTGTAAGGTCTACAAATTGTTCTAGAATTGCAATCAAATAGTCTACCGAATCAACTGAGGCTTGCGTGATGTCCCCAGCCACTATATCAACCCAATTATGTCCTCAGAGTATTTGTCTTCCACTTGCGTCTCAAATACGGCTGTTCTACGTCTCAAATACGGCTGTACGGCTGCTCAAATTTCGGCTGTTCGGCCACATTGAGAGTTGACGTAAAGTCAATGTCAACTTCTCTCCCCGAACAGCCAAGATAGCTGTGTGGTGTCGGCAGCCAGTTATCTGGCTAAGAATAACGCTACGGATTGCCTGTTCCGGTGGTAGAAGTCCACCATACAGGTGACCCCAAATTCTTGGTGTGATGCGGCTTTATGCTTACCGTGCCTACGAATGAATGGTTAGGGGGTCTAAAAAGAACCTAACCGCTAACGGAGCCTGTGAAGCACCAGGGCACCCTTCACAGTATCTAGCCCTTACTGCGCTAACCAGAGCTATGACGTAGTTGACTTTTGTTTCTCCGAAATAATCGGCTACTCTTATTCAATCTCAACTTGAGGTTAAATAAGGGTGGGATTATGAGCATGTTTTTATTTAGTTTTTCAACAAATTGTCACCTATATGGATTCGCTTTATGCGTTATACACATTGTACTCTGTGTTTCGTCTTCGACTTTCTTGATAAGATACCAATTTGGTTTCATCGTTGCTGTTCATATTAATGCTGAAGTTGTAGAGTGCATTATCTTAATTTGCAATGGCTTCAGTTAAGATAGCTCAAATCAATCTTCAGCATAAAAGAACAGCAACGATTAATCTTTGTAGACTTATGCAAAATGGCAAATCCCAAGTGGCTTTGGTGCAGGAACCCTATTTCCGCAAGGGTAGCTTCTACCTAGGTAACCTAGTGAACCCGGTTTTGCTGCTTTCAGTAAAGAAATGGCAAACCCTCCATCAATGCCGCGTGCATGTGTGATTGTTAACAACGATATTGTTGCTACACTCATCTCTGAACTAACAACCAGAGATGTATGTGCTGTCACAATTGATGCAACTGGCGGAACCCCGTCAGGAAATACGTCTATTGTTCGGTTTATCTACCACATGATGAACCATCCCCTACGGATGCTTTCAAACGAGTTGTCATATATTGCACTTCAAAAGGCCTTCCGCTAATTGTCGGCAGTGATGCTAATGCTCATCACATCATCTGGGGTAGCTCGGATATCAATCTGAGAGGCTCCAGCTTGATGGAATACTTAAGTAGTACCGAACTTAGTTTACTTAACATAGGCAATCGCCCAACCTTTATGGTATCTAATAGAGCAGAAGTGTTAGACATAACCCTTTGCTCCAATAGAATCAGTCACGAATTGACGAATTGGCATGTGTCAGATGAGGAATCGATATCTGACCATCGCTACATCTACTTTGATCATTTGAATGTTACTTCGCAGACCTTGCGTTTTAGAAATACCCGTTCAACAAACTGGGATCTTTACACAGAGTTGCTCTCTACCAAATTTCATGGATATCTACCAACCATTGAAACTCCTACCGACTTGGATGATGCAGTTGATACTACAACGTTGCACATCGTGGAAGCTTTCGAAGAAGCTTGCCCTTTACGTTCTGTAAAAACCTCAAGAGGAACCCCTTGGTGGAATTCCGATTTGGCTAAGCTAAGGAAGCAGTGCAGAAGGAGTTGGAACAGACGCCATTCAGCAGGGACGGATTCTTTCAAGTTGGCTCGCAAAGCTTACAAGAAGGCTCTACGATCTGCTGAACGATCCGGCTGGAAAAACCTTTGTGCAAATGTTTCCAATTTGAGTGAAGCCAGTCGATTGAATAAAATTCTTGGGCTCAAGCACGTAGAATCATAACTACTGAATCGATTCAATGGGCACTTAACAGTTTTGCTCCTACAAATCTCCAGGGAGGATGGATTTATCCTGTTCTACTTCAGAGAGCTTTTGAACATATCAAACATGTTTTGAAAAAGCTTTTAGTATGCAGTTTTGCTACTGGGTATATTCCCATATCCTGGCGGGATGTCACTGTAAAGTTTATCCCAAAAGGAGGACGTGCTTCGTATGAAGAAGCAAAGAGTTTTAGACCCATCAGTCTGACCTCATTTCTTCTGAAATGCTTAGAACGAATTATCGATCATCACATTCGTGATGACTGTTTGGCAAACATGCCTCTTCATGTTAATCAACATGCTTACCAATCTGGAAAGTCCACCGTGACTCTTCTACACAAGGTTGTGTACGATATCGAGAAAGCATTCGCTCAAAAGCAATCGTGCTTGGGTGCTTTCTTAGATATTGAAGGTGCTTTCGACAACGTGTCTTTCGATGCGATATTGGAAGCCGCACGTTGTCATGGGCTACCTAATATTATTACCAAATGGATTCACCAGATGCTTAAAACCGACATCTCTACTCGACATTACGTCAAGCAGCGATTAGGAACTTAAGTGTCTGCGGATGCCCTCAAGCGGGCGTATTATCTCCACTTTTGTGGAATCTCGTTGCAGATACGCTATTGAGGTTACTCAATAATGGCGGTTTTCCTACCTATGGATTTGCCGACGACTATCTTACATTGATAGTGGGTTTGTGCATTACTACCTTATTCGACCTGATGCAAAATGCTCTTCAGGTAGTTGAAAGTTGGTGTCGCCAGTATGGCCTTTCGGTCAATCCGAATAAAACATCTATTGTTCTTTTCACGGAAAAACGTAATCGTAATGGTATTCGTCCATTACATCTTTTTGGTTCTGAAATCAATGTAACTGATCAAGTAAAGTATGTGGGTCTAATTTTGGATTCAAAGCTTTCCTGGACTCCTAACATTGAGTTCAGAATCAAAAAGGCGTGTATGGCTTTCGGCCAATGCCGACGAGCCTTTGGTAAAACTTGGGGTCTTAAACCCAAATTTATCAAATGGATTTACACAACAGTTGTACGACCAATTTTGGCTTATGGCAATTGTGTGGTGGCAAAAAGGGGAAGTGAGGACAATTCAGTCTAAATTAGGCCATCTTCAAAGGATGTGCCTAATGGCAATGACTGGTGCGTTCTCTTCAACTCCCACGGCAGCTCTCGAAGTTCTCTTCGACGTGGCCCCACTACACATACATCTCAAACAAGAAGCATTTTCTTGTACTTACCGACTATGGGTACTCGGTTTTATGGAAGAGAATCCTGTAAACCGCAGTTCTACACACACTTCGTTGTTACCGCTTATGGTTAATTGGGACAAAATTGTCCTTGCTCCAAGTGATCTCACACACGTTAGTAGTTTTCCTTATAGGACATTTTCAACACAATTCCCTCGCGGGATGAGTGGACATCTGGCTATTTGGAGAGAAGTATGTCGGACAGCATTGTTTGTTACACTGACGGCTCCCTCCTCGAAGGTAGAGCAGGTGCAGGCGTCTATTCGCGTGAGCTGAGATTGGAACAGTCACACTCACTGGGTACACACTGCACTGTCTTTCAAGCGGAAATATTTGCCATCATGTGTGGAGTGCAATCTGCACTGCAGCAACGCATTATGGGCAAAGTAATATACTTCTGTTCAGATAGCCAAGCAGCTATTAAAGCTCTCGCCTCGGCCAACTCAAGGTCGAAGTTAGTAATCGCATGTCGAACTCAAATTGAGGAACTGAATTCAGTAAATACTTTACACCTTATATGGGTACCTGGCCATTCTTCCATAGCTGGAAACGAATTGGCTGATGAGTTAGCTCGTAATGGAGCATCGCATGACTTTATTGGTCCTGAGCCAGCTATTCCAATATCCAAGTGTTGGGTGAAGCTTTTGATCAACTCTTGGGCTGTCACTCAGCACAAATGGCATTGGAGTAGTCTGGATTCATGTCATCAAACAAAATTGTACATCCGGGAGCCATCTCCGGTAGTAGCAAGCTATATAGCTAATCTGTCTAAACAGAATTGCAGTGTCTTAGTCAAGGCCTTGACAGGTCACTGCCGACTGAACTATCACATGGCAAATATTCAACGCGTTGAATCATCTGTTTGTGATAGTTGTGAATCCGATTATGGAACTTCTTATCATCTAATATGTAACTGCCCAGTCTATGCACAATTGCGCTTCCAAATATTTGGTAAACACTTACTTAGTGAAATTGACTTCAGAAACCTGAACCTTCAGAGTATTTTGTTGTTCATAACCCGTTGTGGTAAGGAGCTATAAGCTCTTGTACGCTAATGCGTTGTATGCCCTCTTCAAGGGCCCTTTTCCAAACATTCCCTTTGTTCTCCCATCCACATTCCTTTCCTTTTGTTCACTTCCTTTTCCGTCAGGTGTGTGATGAAAAAGGCTGTGAAGGCGATGGCACAAATCTCCCAAATTGAGGTGAACGTGCCCCTGGAGCCGACGTTCTGATACCTGATACCTGATATCAACCCAATTATGTCCTCAGAGTATTTGTCTTCAACTTGCGTCTCAAATACAGGCATATGAGATGTAGTAAGATCTCCAATTGTTCTGAAATTTAAATCAAATGTTCTTCCGGCTTCCATGATGTCCCCAACCGTGGTAACGGCCCAATTATGCCTTCCGAGTATTTGTCTTTCACTTGCGTCTCAAATGTAGGCATATGAGATGTTCTAAGATCTTCAAATAGTCCTAGAATTTGAATCAAATGGTCTACCAAATCAACCAAGGCTTCCATGATGTCCTATGCCGTGGTATCAGCTGAATTATGTTCTCAGAGTTTTTTTTTCTTACTTGTTGAAACGTAATCCAGGCATATGAGTTGTTTTGAGATCTACAAATTATCCAGTAGTTTGAATAAAATGGTCTACGCAATCAACCAAGACTTCCATGATGTCCCCAGCTGCGCTATCAACCCAATTATCTTCTTCGAGTATTTTTCTTTCACTTGCGTCTCTAATCCAGACATATGAGATGTAGTAAGATCTCCAAATCGTCCTGGAGTTTGAACAAAATGGTCTGCCGAATCAACCAAGGCTTCCATGATGACCCCAGCTGCGGTAACGACCCAATTATGTTCTCCGAGTATCTGTGTTTCACTTGTGTCTCCAATCTTGGCATATGAGATGTTGTAAGATCTCCAAATTGTCCTGGAGTTTGAATCAAAGGGTTAATGAATCAACCAAGACATCCGTGATGACCCCAGCCGCAGTATCAATCAACTATTTGACCCACTCCAGTTCAATTTGGAGGGTCTAGAAGATCGCATTTGGCAGATTGGGCAGATTGGAGATCCTGGAGCATGTCATCTTCATGAATAAAATATGTGCATGTGCTCGGATGACATAATTGGGAACGGAGGTGAGCCAGTCTAGGGCTGAAAGCCTCGCTAATAAAAATAAAACAAAATTGGAAACACACCCTCATTGGAGACATAGTTCCAGGCGAGGTTGATTTGGTGAACTATTTGGTTACTACTCTAGGGCAATTTGGAGGATCGCAAGTAAACTATAAATACTAGAAGAACATAATTGGGGTAATACTGTTGCTAAGGACATCATGCGAGTCGATGTTCATTTGGTAAGTAATCTAAATAGGCATGATTTTGATGATACCGCGGATGAGGACATCATGGAAGCCTTGGTTGATTCATTAGACGATTTAATTCAAACTCAAGAACAATTTGGAGATCTTACAACACCTCATATGTCTTGTTTTGAGACGCAAGACACGTCAGTGAAATACCAATACTCAGAAGACAAAATTTGGTTGACATCGCGGCTGGGGACATCGTGGAAGTCTTGGTTGATTCGAAAGACCATTTGATTCAAACTCCAGGACAATTTGGAGATCTTAGAACATCTCATATACCTGAATTTGAGACATAAGTGAAAGACAAATAGTTGAAAGACATGATTGGGTTGATACCGCGGCTGTGGGCACCATGGAAGCCATGGTTTATTCATTAGACCATTTGATTCAAACTCCAGGACAATTTGGAGATCTTACAATACCTCATATGTCTTGTTTTGAGACGCAAGTGAAAGACAAATTCTCGGAGTACATAATAGATTTGTTACCACGGCATGGGACATCATGAAGGCTTTGGTTGATTCGGTAGACCATTTGATTCAAACTCCAGGACAGTTTGGAGATCTTACAACATCTCATATGCCTGTATTTGAGACGTAAGTAAAAGACTAATACTCAGAAGATAAAATTAGGTTCACACCGCGGCTAGGGACATCGTGGAAGCCTTGGTTGATTCGGTAGACCATTTGATTCAAACTTTAGGACAATTTGGAGATCTTACAATGCCTCATCTGTCTTGTTTTGAGACGTAAGTGAAAGACAAATAATCGGAGTTCATAATTGGGTTGATACCGCGGCTGTGGGTACCAAGCAAGCATTGGTTGATTCATTAGACCGTTTGATTCAAACTTCAGGACAATTTGGAGATCTTACAACACCTCATATGTCTTGTTTTGATTCGCAATTGAAAGACAAATGCTTAGAGAGTTGATACTACGGCTCATGACATCATGGAGGCTTTGGTTGATTCGATAGACCATTTGATTTAAACTCCAGGACAATTTGGAGATCTTACAACATCTCATATGCTTGTATTTGAGACGTTAGTAAAAGACCAATATTCGGAAGACAAAATTGAGTTGACACCGCGGCTGGGGACATCGTGGAAGTCTTGGTTGATTCGGTAGACCATTTGATTCAAACTCCAGGACAATTTGGAGATCGTATAACATCTCATATGCCTGGATTTGGAGAGATCTTACAGTACCTCATGTAAGACGTAAGTGAATGTATTTAAAAGTATCCAACGATCAATAAATTAAGTGAAATACCCGAAATTTTAGCAAAAATTATTTTACGTCACATTTGGTTTACGTCCCTCCAATAAGTGACGTAAAAAGAGGGTTGAGTGTACATCACAAATTTCGCGTTTCTTTTTGCTAACATACGTGCTCACTGCCGAAAAAAATCACAAAAATGAGAAACGAATCAAATTCCTTTTCATTGGTTTGTTTTTTTATAAGATGAACATGGGAGTTATTTGTTGTGAACTTTTCGAGTTGCGCCTATTAGTATAGTGCAAAATCAAATATAAATTCTTGTCATGTGAGTATTTGATGTCCAAATTTGACAACTCGATTAAATTTCAACCGAAAACATAGTCAAAAATCGATTAAGTACCAACAATCATTGTTCATTTATTTGTAATAATCGCTTGTAGTTAGTTGAGTTTGTCCTAACATTCACAAGAGAGGACAACATTTTGTGAATAGCAATGGTTCAGTTTTACATTCGCTGTGTCCATGCAAACATAAGAATAAATATAAACCAATAAGTCCATCATTTAAATTATTTAATTTTCATTTGAAACTAACTTCGTGCTGAATCCGCATGTAATCTCAAAACCTTCATGTTATTTTCGCTAGATCCTTGGTCATGCGAAACTATGCGAAAGCCGCGAGATCCACGGAAATCTCGAAATCCGCGTAGTCGTAACAACCCTGCAACTCATTACTTATCAAATGAGAATCAATAATAATGAGGTGTGTCTTGCTGGGATCTCTAAATCCTCAGAACCTTATCAATTTCATCAGAGAAAAAATGCTTTCTGCTGGCTTGTGGTAGGTATATAAACATACTCATTGGCTGCAGTACGTCTACAGTCTGTTTTCGTTCGACACTCGACAAATACTCACTTATCGTGGTCGTGGTTCATTCGAAATTTGCGCGTTCCATCTATCAGTCACGTCCGAACAGCTCGCATGTTTATTGCAACTTGCCGGTCACATTGTAGCGTTGATTAATTTAATAGAGTCAATAACAACACTGCCCTTCGGTGACAGACAAAGTAGAATCAGTTATGTCGTACACGAGAAAAGTGACCTACATTAAGAGTTCGGGATGCACCTCAGGCGTGTAAGTCTTAAAATTGTTCATAGGTGTTCATGCCAGACTGTGATTCTATAACGATGGTCTTCCAGGCAGCGGACTGTTACCGTTACGCAGCAATCCTGCAATGGTTCCGAATGGGTCCAAGTCCCTCAGCAGCCGCAACCAACAACGGTGGTATATCGAACTGTCCAGCCGATAACGACGACGCCGGAAGTTAGTCACAGCAGAAGTGGTGGCAGTGCCTCGCCCTTCGATGCTGCCGTTTTGGAAGAACACAATCGATTACGTGCGAAGCATTCGGCTGCACCACTAACGCTTGATCCGGCCATAAGCCAGTACGCGCAGCAATGGGCCAATGTAAGTGACCTGACACAATAGATTCCCGTGCTGGTGCGGCAGGATGACAAACGGTGGTAGCCATATCGAGGTTCAAAGACAGATATTGTCGCCTCACATGAAAACACATGCAAAAAACGGGATGTGGTCATTTTAATTTTTAATCGGATGCAAAATATGCTAAATGAGAGATTTATATCGTAATTTATTTACTTACATTGTGGCAAAAATGCGTGAAATTTTAATGTTCTTCAAATTTATATTTTGTCTGATATTTGAAAAGTGACTAGGGGAAATGACGGCTTTGGCAGGTTTTGTTCTATTACTGTCAGGGGGGTTTTCTATAACTAATTATGCTCAAATTTGGCCCAAACATTCTTTGCATATCAAAGAATATTTTGGCCAAATTTCACACCTGACAATAATAGAACAAAGGCTGCCAAAGCCGTCATTTCCTCTATTTACAAATCAATTTCCTTATCACTGACTGTTGTGTAGTTTCTGGCGTGGCAATTTATTGCCCCTCAGTTACTCATCGTCTCATTTACAAGTATGATGCATATTTTGGATTCCTGCAATAATGAGTAATGGCCGTTATCATATATGTTTGTTTAATTGAGCGTCACGTTTATCTATTTGTCGTGCAGAATATTGCCAGCCGTAATGTGATGCAACATCGATCTAACAACAGCTATGGCGAAAACCTTTACGCAAGCTTCGGAAGGACGAATATCACTGGCGAAGAGGTGGTCCACAGTTGGTATAACGAAATCAAGGACTATCGCTTTGGGCAGCCCAATCCGGGCAATTTTGGTCAAGTGGGACACTTCACCCAAGTGGTGTGGAAGAACTCGAAACGGTTGGGAGTCGGTATTGCTAAAACTGGGTAAGTTGCTTTAGTATTTTATGATGTAAAATATGTTTCCTATTGAAGATTGTATTTCTAGAAACAATGTCTATGTAGTCTGCAATTATGATCCACCAGGGAACTATGGAGGACAGTATGCTGCCAATGTTACTCGATCTTAGATGTACATGTTAAGTGTTTTTTTAAAATAAGTATTTTTATTTATATTGGATTGTATGTCACGTTTTATATTCATTTATCATAGTGGAACTGTTCTTTTTCCCATCTCATCGCAAAACAAAGAAGTACAACACCAATCTCGTCGTGCTCACTGCTGGAAAAAATCACAAAAATAAGAAACAAATCAAATTCCTTTTCGTTGCTTTGTATTTGGTGCAATGAACATATTAGCTATGAGATGAAGTATAATAAAGAAATTAAAAAAATATATATATACATATATACATACAAGTTATTATACATTATACATACAAGTTTCGAATCAAAATACAGAAAGACGGGAAATCTTATGCTGAATAAACTGCTGCAACAAAACGACCATTTTATTTGTTCATTATCTAATACATGCATTAATCTCTTAGACTAGGTGTTCCGTGTTTTCTTAACACTATCATCCTTATTTGCTATGTTACATTTTTAGTTATCTATATAATAAAAATGAAATGGTCTGTGTTCGTATCCGCATAACTGGAAAACGGCTGGATGGATTTTCTTCATTTCTTCAACACAAATACGGTCTTTATTCACCTGTCATAAGACGAGTTTATACAATCCCATTGAATTCCACCACTTAATTGTATCTTGACAGATACGTATTTCGACCTCAACAGTAAGGCCGTCTTCAGTGTCTCGTACTTGACTCGACTCGAGTCAAGTACGAGACACTGAAGATGGCCTTACTGTTGAGGTCGAAATACGTATCTGTCAAGATACAATTAAGTGGTGGAATTCAATGGGATTGTATGAACTCGTCTTATGACAGGTGAAAACATTCCACTAAAAAGCTCAAAATAATTTTCTTATCACGGTCTTTATTGTTTCTGACAGGTTTATATGATATTTCCTCATTCAAAAATCATTAGTAAAGTTGATTAAATCGTGAAAAACTAAAATTAAGATTCGTATGGTAATTTCGCATGAGCAGTTGACAACGCGCATTTTCGCCTACTATGCAGGACAACGTCTGCCGGGTCTACTAGTTATTTAATACATTTCAATTGCCTCTGGCAGCTTGTATTTTTCGTCTGGTTGAATTGAACCATGTAGGAGTTTTTGCAATGTTTTCAACTGAACCTTATTTATACTAAGGGTATTGTTGCAATGCAATAGAGGATTGCAACGATTTTTGTCTAAAATTGGAAATTATTTTGTTGGACGTTATTTTAAATCCTCTGAAGTGTCTTTTGGTACAGCATACAACATGGCTGGTCTAAAAATTTGTTTGTAAATCAAAAGTTTGTTCTTAAGACGAAGTTTTGATTTTCTGTTTATAACACTTAATATATTTGTTACATTTGGCTTGAATGCCTTCAATGTGACTTTTAAAAGTTAATTTTTGATCCACCAGAAGTCCTAAATATTTAGCTTTGCTAGATCAATTAATTGGAACCCCATTCATAGTGCTAGAAGGTTTCAAATTAAGCTCTCGGGGAAATTTTCCATTTTTGCAAGTAACTGGAGAAAATATCCAAACTTTTTTTGCAATCAGACTGCATCGCTGTGTGGTTTTTTTCTCTCCTTGCGGAAGGAAGTTTTTAATACTACCCGAAGCTATTTTAATGTCAACAGTGCTTCTCAGCACTATTTGTACCCACTGATCCCGTTACGATCTTACCGTGCCTTCGTTTTACGTTGGACCCGTTTGCGGAAGTAAAATTCCGACAAGCGGTGGTAATCCTGCAGGGACACCGTTCTGAGAAAAAACCTCTTAGAAGGTCACGTCTCCACGCTCAGCAATGAGCATTAATAAAAACAAGAGGAAGGGGGAATCTCTGAATAAAAAACAAGGTTTCAAGACCGTCCTGCCAAAATGCGGAAAAAAATAGAAGGAAGCTGGAGACTTCAGATACTTCATTTGACTATAACATTGGAAATAATTCTTCTCCCATCGAACTGAGCAATCAGTTCGATTTGATTCATGTCGAAATTGAGCAAATCGAATCTACCTCTAGCCCAGGTGATTCTATCCATGCGAAAAAGCAAAGGTTTCCGCCAATTGTGGTATCTTTTACCGAGTTTTCTGGCTTTCGGAATGAGATTTTGAGTAACCTTCAGGGGATCAAGGTTTCATTCCAGATTGCCAGGAAGAGTGACTGCCGCGTTGTGCCGGGATCCTTTGACGATCGCAAACGTCGTCTTAAGTATTTAACTGAGAAGCGGCATAAATTCTTCACATACGATGTCCCATATCCGTGTTACATGGGAACATTTCCGCAGGCCTGGGGGAAATTTACAAAACCCCACTCAGTGCCGTAAGTGCCAAAAGTGGGGTCACGGAACCAAACATTGCCACATGGATGCTAAATGCATGATTTGTGGTGGAACTTCTCACGCTAAGGACGCCTGTCCTGTGAGAGAAGATTCCAATAAATTTACTTGCTTGATACTTGATGGGCTACAGCTCTTCGATGAACCTACGCCGAATGGAGTATCCTCCTCCACTGGACTCGATCCTGGGCCAATCGCTTCCAGTCGCCCTGAACATTGATTGCCCTCAGGTCTTCTTCAACTGCAAAAAGCCATCGTGTACGCGGCCTTCCGCGAAGCCTGCGGCCTCTTCCGGGTTCTCTACTAAATATTATCTTTGCTTGACGTTCTTCCGGCATACGAACAACGTGACCAGCCCACCGTAGTCTGCCGTGTTGAATAAGCTTAATAATATCCAGCCCTTTATACACCTGGTACAACTCGTGATTCATGCGACTTCGCCAGATACCGTTCTCCTGTTTACTGCCGAGTATTGTCCGCAGCACCTTACGCTCAAACACAACGAAAGCTCTCCGATCAGCCTCCTTTAACGTCAATGTTTAATCGCCGTATAAAGCCACCGGAAGAATCAGAGTAGTATACAGCGCGAATTTTATCTTGATTGCATATTACGAGACTTAAGCTGGTTACGAAGTCCGTAATAAGCTCTATTTGCAGCTGCAATACGCCTTTTCACTTCACTAGTAACATCATTATCGCACGTCACTAATGTTCTACGATACACAAATTCTTCTATCACTAATTTTCACCATCCAGCACCATTTCGTTACCACCACCACTAATGAACCCACGTTGATTGCCAGCGACCATATACTTCGTTTTGCTTGTATTGATCGTGAGCCCAATCCTCGCTGTCTCCCTATTGAAAGGCGCAAAAGTCTCTTCCACGGCACGGCGATCAATCCCGATAATATCGATATCGTCCGCAAATCCCAGGAGCATATGCGATTTTGTGATAATGGTACCGCTTCTTTGCACACCAGCTCTCCTAATCGCTCCCTCGAGCGCTATATTGAACAGTAGATTCGAGAGTGCATCACCCTGCTTTAATCCATCTAAGGTAACAAATGACGTCGATATTTCATCTGCAACCCTTACACTTGATTTCGATCCGTCCAACGTTATACGAATCAGCCGTATCAGTTTCGCCGGAAAACCATGTTCAAGCATAATTTGCCATAATTCATTCCGTTTCACTGAATCGTACGCCGCCTTGAAATCAATAAACAGATGATGTGTCTGCAAGTTGTACTCCCGGAATTTATTAAGGATTTGTCTCAGGGTAAACATTTGATCGGCCCTCACGAAAACCTGCTTGGTATTCACCGACGAAGGACTCTTCAAGCGGTCTCAATATGTTGAACAGAATACGGGACTTAATTTTGTACGCCGAATTAAGGAGGGGTATTCCTCGGTAATTGGCGCACTCCAGTCTGTGCCCTTTCTTAAAGAGAGGGCAAATGAGGCCGTCCAACCAGCTAGCAGGCATTTCCTCGTCTACCCATATTTTCGAGATAATATGGTGCAGAACTTCAGACAGAACTTGCAGAACTTGTCAGACTCATAAAACCTCCGCATATTGTTCTGCTCCATATTTTCCTGCGCCTCACTAATAACTTGTTCCTCGTACTCTTCTTCTTCTTCCTGCGGTGGGTTCGTTTTTCGGCTGCTCTTGCTTCCTTGTACCGATCTCTATTCGATCGGGTACCCGACACCAACATTCGGCTTCTGGCAACGTTCTTCTCGTCTGTCACTCTCTGACACTCCACATCGAACCAACCCGTCCTGCGTCGCCTCTGTGCAGTGCCTACCACTTCTCGTGCTGTTGTGCTTACCGCTCCATGGATCGACTCCCATAGATCATTGATGTTGTCACTAACGTTGATTGCACTTATCCGTTCGTCGAGCTTCTGGCGGTACTCAGCCGATACTCCTTCCGCCGACAATCGGTGGCTATTGTAACGCATCGTTCGCTGTGATCTTTCGTTCGATACAGTTGACAACCGTGATCAAATTTCACTGACAACGAGGTAGTGATCAGAGTCAATGATCGGACATCTGAATGTCCGATCGATAACATCGATAACGACATCGACATCGATAACATCCGAGAAATGGCGCCCATCCACCAGAACATGGTCTATCTGGTTGCAAGTTTCACCATTTGGGTGTCTCCAGGTGTGCTTTCGAATATTCTTTCGTGCAAAGTAGGTGCTACTGATGGCCATCCCTCTGGCAGCAGCGAAATTTACTAGCCGTAGGCCGTTGTCATTGGTAGCGGAGTAAAGGCTCTCCCTACCGATTATGGGACGGAAAAAGTCCCACTTTCCGTTCGATGGGATTACCTCCAATACATTTTCCAAATCAATATCTTCCACATAACGTAGGCGAACTAGGTTTAAAATGCGCCAGTCTGCTAATACGAGCCATTGCATTTTCTGGGTTTTATAGGCTAAATTAAGTTACAAAACCGATGGCAGCTGACGCCTAAACATATTTGTAGATCAACAAATTAAAAATAATAGTCAAGACATCTATAATAAAAAATTTAAAAATAAATTTGTTTTTCCGCCTTTTAATAAAATTTAAGCTTCCATTCCCTTAAGGATTTCCCACTAGGTAAAAACATTTTTTCGATAATCTTTGCACATGTCTGGAAAAACAAATTAATAAAGATTGTGCCAAGTTACTAAAAAGTTAACTTTACTACATTTTTCATAGAAAAACACACATTTTATAAAAACCTCTGCATGCAGGATAAAACGCGCCCATCTGATGTGCTTGACTATGGATGTCATAGTTTGAGAAGGGCGTGTGCCAATAATAATTTATTTTTCAAAAATTATCAATATAAAAGTGAAAAAGTAAGAATTGAGAAGTGGGAAAATAAAAGTGAAAAGAGATGAGTGAGTAGTTAAGAGTGATGAGAAGTGAAAAGTTAGAAACAACCAATGAGAAGTAAGAACGAGAATTCCACTAAAAAGCACTCAATAGTTTTATAATCAATCGTGAATTGTAAGCTGAGATTTGGGGATACGAGAACTGAGGAGTGAGATGGGAGAAGCGAGAAAAAAGAAGAGAAGTGAGAAGCGATAGGCAAACAGTAAGAAGTGCGAAATAAGATGAGATCGGTGAAAAGCGAGATGCCAGTAGTAGAAGGTGAGAAGCAATAAACGAGATACTTTGTGTGAGATATGAGCAGTAAAAAAGCATGAAGAGGAATATGACAATTGATAAATGAGATGGGAAAAGTGAGAAACGAGGTACAAGGTGTTAAATTGCGCAATATAGAAAAATAAAAGCGAGAAGAGAGGTGAAGAGAGAGAAGTAAATAGTGTGGAGACTACTCAGAATAGAGTTTTTTTTCAGCATAGATTTTTGGGCATCCAAGAAATCCCTGGAGTAAGGGCTAAAGATCTACAAGCGTAGCTAAAGATTCAAGAAATCCCTGGAGTTGGGCCTTAAGATCTACACGCGCTAATAAAGATGTATCGGACTGTTTTAAATGTGGTACATGCCCTTTTGGATGCGTAGAATAGAATAAGTCAGCGAGAGAGGTTCTCGGTCATCCAAGAAATCCCTGGAGTTAGGTCCTCAGAGCTACACGCGTAATCAAAGATCAATCGGACTGTTTTAAATGAGGTACGTGCCCTTTTGGATGAGAAGATTAGAATAAGTCAACGGCAGAAGTTTTCGGTCATCCAAGAAATCACGGGAGTTAGGTCCTCAGATCTACAAGCGTAACTAAAGTCGGACTAAAGTCGGACTGTTTAAATTATGGCACATGTCCTTTTCGATGGTTAGAATAGAATGAGTCATCGTAAGAGATTCTGGGTCATTCAAGAAACCCTGGAGTTAGGCCTTAAGATCTACACGCGACACTAAAGGTGTATCGGACTGTTTTAAATGTGGTACGTGCCCTTTTGGATGTGTAGAATAGAATAAGTCAGCGATAGAGGTTCTCGGTCATCCAAGAAATCAGTGGAGTTAGATCCTAAGATCTACACGCGTAACTAAAGATCAATCGGACTGTTTTAAATTTGGTACATGCCCTTTTGGATGTGTGAAATAGAATAAGTCAATGGCAGAGGTTTTCGGTCATCCAAGAAATCCCTGGAGTCAGGTCCTAAGATCTACACGCATAACTAAAGATCAATCGTACTGTTTTAAATGTGGTACGTGACCTTTTGGATGAGGAGAATAGAAAAAGTCAATGGCAGAGGTTTTCGGTCATTCAAGAAACCCCTGTAGTTAGGCCATAAGATCTACACGCGTCACTAAAGATTCCTCGTACTATTTTAAATGTGGTACATGCCCTTTTGGATGTGTATAATAGAATAAGTCAACGGCAGAGGTTTTCGGTCATCCAAGAAATCCATGGAGTTAGGTCATCAGATCTACACGCGTAACAAAAGTTCAGTCGTACTGTTTAAATTATGGCACAAGTCCTTTTGGATGGTTAGAATAGAATGAGGCATCGTAAGAGATTCTGGGTCATTCAAGAAACCCCTGGAGTTAGGCCTTTATATCTGCACGTGTCACTTTAAGATTTATCGGACTATTTTAAATGTGGTACATGTCCTTTTGGATGTGTAGAATAGAATAAGTCAGCGGCAGAGGTTCTTGATCATCCAAGAAATCCCTTGAGATTGGCACACAAGTCTATACGAGTAACCGAAGATAAATCGATCGATTTTATATGTGGTACATGCTCATTTTTAATTATAGAATATGATGTATCTACGGCATAGGTTGTCGGTTATTAAAAAGACATACCTAGAGCAAGGCCTTAAGATCTACTACAAAACAAAAATGAATTTCCCTTTGTGGTGCATAGGCACAGGGCATGTATGATATTTGAAATAATCCAATTGCTGTATGGTTACTTATGTACATCTAAAGGCCTTATTCCAGGAATTTCTTGGTCGACCAAAAACCTATGCTGGGAACGCGTTCTATTTTATGTATCATAAAAAGCATGTGCTAGTTTTGGAACAATCCATTTGATCTATAGTTAAGCATGAAGACCTAAGGGCGTATTCCAGGAATTTCTTGGACGACCAAGAACCTATGCTTGGAACGCGTTTTATTCTATACATCACAAAGAGCATGTTCCATATTTGAATCAATCCAATTAATCTATGGTTACACATGTAGATCGAAAGGCCTTATTCCAGGGATTTCTTGGATGGCCAAGAACCCATACTGTGAGCACATCATATTCTATGCATCACAAAGGGCAGGTGCCATATTCGAAACAATCCAAGTAATCTTTAATTACGCATGTAGACCTTAGGGCTTATTCCAGGGATTTATTGGACGACCAAGGACCTGTGCTTGGAACGCGTTCTATTCTATGCATCACAAAGGGCATGTACCATGTTTGAATTAATCCAATTGATCTATGGTTACGCATGTAGATTTAAAACCCTTATTTCAGGGATTTCTTGGACGGCCAAGAACATATTATGTGAACACATTCTATCCTATGCATCACAAAGGGCATGCTCCATATTTGAAACAATCCAAGTAACCTTTGGTTACGCATGTAGACTTAAAGGCTTATTCCAGGAATTTCTTGGGCGACCAAGAAACTATTCTATGTATCACAAAAGGCATGTACCATATTTGAATCAATCCAATTGATCTATGGTTACACATGTAGATCGAAAGGCCTTATCCCAAAGATTTCTTGGACCGCCAAGAACCCATACTGTGAACACATTCCATTATATGCATCACAAAGGGCATGTACCATATTTGAAACAATCTAATAAATCTTTGGTTCCGCGTGTAGACCTTGTAGACATGCGCCCACCAAATAAATTAAAGAATAAACATATCTTGTATGCAGACATCAACTAGAAAACTTAGCAAAAAAAATTAATTAACATTTCATAAGGTTTCATTGCAGTGGAAACGAGAATAGGACTTTTCATAAATTGATACTTGATTCTTCTATCAGTTCACTGCTGTTTGTTTAGTAGTAGTAAAATTCTTCTTTATTGTTTCATTTTCTGTTCTACAATTATTTTTTACATGTACAGTGCTCGGCCGGCTTGGCCCTCCAACTTCAATTTTAATTTTTATGTTTACATTGTTATTTAAGTGTTAATATGATATATCATGACGGCCTTTAGGAGGCGCTGGTGTGTTTTTTTTAAATTTGATAACCTAACTACTATGTACACTAATATTTACCATAAGAAATTTGATAACCTAGATTGGAACTAGCGCCCTAATTGGAGCCTGATCCGAATGCAAGCAACGGACCCTAAACTTTTCTTTACACTCACCAAAGCGTTCATGTAAGGTTTTTATTCCGGCCAGACGGTGGACCTCGGATGTTCTTGTCCTGGGAGGGTGTTGAGGATCATCCTCAGGAATTTGTTTTGGACCCGTTGAAGTTTGAGGTGGTGGGTTTTAGCGCAGCTCTCCCAGACCGGCATGCCATATTCGATCACAGGGAGGATGATTTGCTTGTAGACAGCAAGCTTATTTTCAGGGACAATGACGACCGGCGGTTGATCAAAGGGTACAGTAGTTTCAACAAGACGTTACACTTTGTCACCGTTTTGTCAACCTGTTGCCTGAAAATAAGCTTGCTGTCGAGGGTCAAGCCAAGGTAGCCGGCCTCATTGGCCCATTCCACAGTCGTGCCATTGAGGATGATTTTACAGTCCCCAGGCGGAACAAGTTTAGGGGATTTGGAGTGGGGGAAAATGATGACCTGGGTTTTCGCCGCGTTGATACAGATCTTCCAGCTGGTGAGGTACTCTGTCAGGGCATCCAGGCCTCGTTGGAGTTTTGCCACTAGCGCTCTGATCACTCTACCGTTGTAGACGATGGAGGTGTCATCTGCGAACAGAGCCAGAATGCCGCCTTCTGAAGGTTCTGGCATGTCGGAGGTGAACAGATTGAAAAGCAGGGGCCCGAGGATACTGCCCTGGGGGACGCCTGCGACGATGTTGTGCGCATTGGAACTCGCTCCGCTGATTGAGACCCGGAATGTCCTTGCCGACAGGTAATTGTTGATGATTTTCACCAGGTAGCTGGGAAGATTGTAGCGTTGTAGTTTGTACACCAGGCCATCAGGCTGTTTGTTTACATTTTTAGGCTGGCGCGTTTCAACCAGCCCCCCCCAGACATTTGGCCTTAGTTTCGCGTACCCACTTGCAAATCGCAGATGGCGCTTCGAAACATAAACAATGGGTCATCCTACACTGCCGCCACACTTTTCCTCCGTAGGAACCATGTTTTTTTGTTTCGTCATTTGTTGTCAACAAACAACGGACAGGAGCGTCATATGGATAGGGTGAATTGGTAATTGCAATTAATGAAAAGATTCTGAACAAAACTTGTTGCTTTGGAAAACGAAATTTGTTTTATATATTACCCATTTAATTTTAGACAACGAGTTCCCACTGATCTATGCAGTTTTAATAGTTGAATCTAAGAAGTTAAATTTATTAGCTGTATAAATGATTATTCTTTATCATACAGCTTTATAACTAGATTATCATAAAATGATAAGATGTGAGAACAAAGGAACTTGCGGTTGATTTGATGCTATCATCATGACTAGTTAGTTTCTTTTTAAAACATACGTAATGCTTCACATTTGGATCACAATAAAACGTGGTATTTTCGTTACGAAGGATAGTTTTTTAGAGTATTTAAATCGATGTTATATTTTATTTAAATATTTTTTTTTTTGTCTTTATTTAGGAGACTTTCAGCCCGAGGCTATTTAAATAAATAATCACCACAGTTTATTTTCACTGCGCGTAATGGTGTACGGGTTTAACGGGTTTGTTAACTGCAGTAAATCGTCGGTGCATATTCTTAAATTAACTCTCGGTACGATAATTTCAACTGCAACATCTTTTTGCGTGAGGAAAGTCGAGAAACTTTCCAACCCAAAATTTCATATTAAGGTAGCCTCACACCTCGGGAATTTGGTTCGCGATTTTTTTTTTCATATTATGCGATGTTGGGAACTAATTATTCGAAATTGAGCACGGATAATCACAATCCCGGCCCCATTTAAAATACACGGGACACGGGGACCAAAATCCGGCGGATTTGGGTTACTTTGTAAGGTGTAAGGTTACTTTTACCTCAAAGAAAGCCTCTCGTTAGTCCGGGTAATTCAGATTTGTCCAGAAAGAAAAGTGCAAACACTCATTTAAATATATAAATATTATCCTGTCTGTTTTCAAATGGCTGTGGATTTATTTTGGTTCATTTGTATGGATTTGACAATCGGATTAACTAGAGAAATATTTCGCGGGGGTTTACTATAAATTTTAAATAAAAAGGGTGAATGACCAATTTTGACCCATAGATTTTTATAAGCTACAAATTTTGAAAAGCGAAATCTCCCGTGCCCATTTATCCAATAACTTTTTACTTTCCTCCACTGTATTTCCAGCCCAGTTCACCCATTAATATTTCACAAAACATTCTGATTTGTTTTGACAATCGCTCCTTCAACATTCAGTCGGTCATCTTAGAGTCATCAGCTACCACCTCTTTCCTAATATTAATTCTAGTTTGGATTTTTTGGATGATTTTTGTCACGGTATTTAGTACTGGACATTACCTTCTTTTTCGCTTTTTTCATAAAATGAAATCACAAGTTTGACAGAACCAATTAAACTTAAACCAAAATTTCGGGGTACAGTGATCGTACTACAGATGTCAAGTTGTTCCCGGGACGGTACCCCTATAAATAATTGTTTCGAATAATCCAGCAACAAACCACGTTGTAGTGATATCTATTTTTTTAAGCACCCAGCCCCGTAGTGCTTGAATTTATACGAGCCTATACGAAAACAACTAATGAATAATGCAATTGCATTATAATAAAAAATAATAAAAAAAGGTTTATCTTTAACCATTTACGCCATAATCGAGAAATGCTCCCAAAATAAGTAAGTTTGACAGAACCACCTGAACCAATTTTTCGGGGTACACTGACAATGTACTGGAGACGTCAAGTTGTGGGGGGTGTTGGTTTCAACCCGCATAGTTTGAATTTGCAAGAAAATACAGCGCTTCAATATAAAATCGTTTTCTCGGAATATAATTGGTTTTTCGTCCAAATTTTTATTCCGTATTACAGATGGTAAGTTAAATTAGTGGTTAGAACATCGGAAGTACAAACTTTCGATTGTTATCGTTGTTAAATTCGAAGATTTGCTTAGGGGGCGCATATTGACCGTCTCTCCCCTACATATTCACATATTAGTTTTCATAACATTGTAAATTAACGTCCAAGTCGGGTGGTTTAATCCCCGGAAATAGGCAATTAACTTTGATTGAACTGAGCCTGAGTTTCGTGCTCTTGCCTACGCAATGACGTCGGGTCTGAGCTTGACGACCAACTGGCAAATCCATCCATATATATAAAACTCAATGTTTGTATGTTTGTATGTATGTTTGTATGTATGTTCCAGCATAACTTCTGAACCCATTGACCGATTTCAACCAAATTTGGAACATACATTCTTCATCTTAAGGAGACGACGATAGGGGGGTTAGGGATGCTTTTTGGAAAAGGGGGAGGGTGTGGGGGGAGGAGTATCGCTAAGTTATTGATCAACTCAGTGTACCTTTTGAACCCTTCGGCCGATTTCTACCAAATTTGGAACACTCATTCTTTATCTTAAGGAGACGACGATAGAGGGGTTATGGATGCTGTTCGGAGAAGGGGGAGGGTGTGGGGGGAGGGGTATTGCTTAGTCATCGATCAACTCAGTGTACCTTCTGAACCCCTTGGCCGATCTCAACCAAATTTGGAACACACATTCTTTATCTTAAGGAGACGACGATAGGGGGGTTATGGATGCTGTTCGGAAAAGGGGGAGGGGTATTGCTTAGTCATCGATCAACTCAGTGTACTTTCTGAACCCATTGGCCAATCTCAACCAAATTTGGAACACCCATTCTTTATCTTAAGGAGACGACGATAGGGGGGTTAGGGATGCTTTTTGGAAAAGGGGAAGGGCAATTGCTAAGTTATCGATCAACTCAGTGTAACTTCTAAATCCCTTAGCCGATATCAACCAAATTTGGAACACACATTCTTTATCTTAAGGAGACGACGATAGGTGCTCTTGGGAAATAAGAGATGGTATGTGTGGAGGGGTATTGTTTAGCAATCGATCAACTCAATGTAAGTCTTGAGGCCCATGACCGTTTTGAACCAAATTTGTATCAAATATTGTCTGTCCTAAGGAAACGATTTTAGTGGATATTGGTAGGTCCATTTAAAATGGGGAGGTTGTGAGAGAGAGGTATTGTTTAGTTGGCGATCTATTCAGCATAACTTCTGAACCCATTTCCGATGTGAACCCATTTCCGATGGAACCCATATTCTCTGTCTATGAAAGACTACATCAGACTGGGTAGGACTGTCATAGCTGAACGAGAGAGAATATATTTATTAAACGAACAGTTTAGTATACCTTTTTATCGCATGGGTGAATTCAAACCAAATATTAAAACGCGTATTGTTTACCCAAAGGAAACTATTTTAGAGAGGCTTGGAGGAGTTTTTGAAATGCGGGAGGATGTTGGGGTTGGGTATTGTTTAGAAAACGACTTAATTTAAAATCCTTCTTATTTAGTTCATCCGAGGTTCTTTGACATTGTACAATGCTCCGAAAGCAATTCCTCAAAAATAGCAAATCCTCGACAATAAAATTTCCCTGAAAATGACATATCCCTGAATGAAGGAGGCCATTAACATAACACTATTTGGCCTAAGGTCATTCGACATGAAGTGAATTTGGGATAATACTGAACGGCATCAGAAAAATCTTTCATAGAAAGCATGCATTTGCTGGGTATAAAGCAATGATAATTGTTACCCTTCATCGGAATCATAGTTTGCTCAGTGAAAAGCAATTAATAATGTGTTTCCTTCTGGATGGTGGATGTGATTTCTCCTTTAAAAGTAGGCATTTTCCCGGAATAAGGCAATGGTGGGTGTTTAATATTTAATTGCCTATATTTTGTCCGTGAAATGAAAATTGTTTTATGTATTTAGTATATTAAGCACAACATAAACCTGTAAATAGAAACACCACTTACACTACACAACACACAAACATAAAACGTTAAAACAATACTTACCAATTAATTCCACACCCGCACCTACTGTGCGCCGTCTTGTAAATCTGAATGTAATAGTTTTGTTGTATCTATTCTGTGTGTGATGTATGTGTTTATGGTTTGTAAATAAAGTTAGTTATTAATCGTCCGTCGCGAGTTTCAGTCGACGAAGGAACAGACTACGATTTTCTGTTGCAAATCCGAATCAAGTCAAGGTGGTTTCAAGCGCGCACGGTAGTGAAGTGAATTGGGAGCGATTCACGGTGACAAGGTGCACCACGTCGAGCGAAGAAAGTGCTGGGAGTGATAAGTTGAAAGGGGCACGGTGCGGTGGGGGAGTGAAGTTGTACAAACGAAACGAATAGTAGCCGTACACAAACGGCAAGTGCTTGAACATAAATTTGGTCCTTTGAACCGGTATGTGCGATTAATCAGTGCGGAAAAACATCCAAATTGAAGAAGTGCTCTATTGAATGCATCAATTGCAAATGGCCTTAAGTGTATGAAAAGTGTAGTAGCGTCCCCGTGCGGTGTGCCTGAACGAAGATTTGTTGAAACAAAATTGTTGCTAGAAGAAGTTTTGTTGTGGTTTGAAAAGTTTTATAATTGATTTTATTAGAACAAAAATTGATCTTGCGACCGGAAGTGACGCTACAAAACCAAAATGGCCGAAGAGTTGCTGAAGAAGAAATCGAATATTATTGATTCGTTGACGTTATTGGAGCGATATGCCAAGGAATATGAGACGGATTCGAAGCTAAAAGGGCATGTGGAAGCGTGGTCAAAGCGGTTGGAGAAGATATACGACCAGTACCACGAAATAGCTGTTCAGTTGGAATTACTGTCAACCGAGGACAGCCCGATCGATCTAAAGCAAGAGCGTATGAAAATTGACGGCAAATACTACGCGCTCTCTGCTTTCTACATAAGTAAGTTACCCAAACCTTCTACTTATTCCCATAGCAATGTGCCTCCACCCACTCAGTCTTTTCGAGTGAAGCTTCCTGAGCTGAATCTGCCAAAGTTCAGCGGAAGGCTGGAGGATTGGTGTGTGTTCCGGGATTGCTTCGAGTCCACTATCGGTTCCCGGAGTGATATCAGCGCTGTGGAGAAGATGCAGTACCTCAAGGGTGTTGTGGAGGGAGAAGCAGCAGGAATCCTTGATCCAATTAAGATTAGCGAGCAAGGATACAAGGATGCTAAGAGAACTCTTCGACTTCGGTTCGAGAATAAGCGGCAGCTGGTCAAATGCCATATCAAGACCCTCTTTGACACCCCGGCCATGAAGCGCGAATCAGCGGAGGAGTTGCTGACACTCGTCGACCGTTTTGAGCAGCAACTGTCCGTCCTTAAAAGCCTTGGAGAACCAGCAGACAAGTGGAGCTCACTTCTGGTATACCAATTATCCATTCGTCTGGATCATCACACGCTTCGGGAATGGGAGAGCCACTGCACAAGGCTCGACTCGGAAAACATCGCTTCAGTTCTGGGTGGAATTGCTAAGCCGGAAGATTCTGCAGTTGACGAGGCCACAACTATACCTTCGTATGTCACAATGGTCAACTTTCTACAGAATTACGCCCGAGTCTTGATTGCAGTTGCTCCAAACGACCCTTCACCACCACCTCTGCCCCGCTTCAAATCAAAACCGACGAGGCCCGTCGCATATCCTGCAACAGCTTCTGGTACTTCATCCGTTCCAGCTACCACCGGGAATCAGCCGAAGTCATGCGCCCAATGCGGTCAACAACACTACCTCTATCACTGCTCGGACTTTCGGAATCTGAGCTTGAAACAGCGAATGGATTTGGTAAGACAGAAAAAACTGTGTATGAATTGTTTGCGATCGAGTTCCCACTTCGCCCGGAACTGTACCAGTCAGGGATGTCGAATATGCTTCAGGAAGCATCACAGTCTTCTTCACACGTTCGACGATTACCAACCTCCTGCTGGTGGACAGTCCAGTGGAGTCACACAGCAAATTCCCACTCAGTCCGCTTCGCAATCTCAATCCACTTTGCAACCTCCCATCTCGCAAGAACTCCCTTCTACCAGCACCATCAACCAAGCCAATGCCCAGAGCACATCCGCAACACCTCAATATGCTCTTGTATCACATGCCGAGGAGATCCGCCCGGGATTAGTCCTATTACCTACCGCGCTCGTGAACGTCCGAGATTGTAAAGGTTATACCAGTGTTGCACGCTGTTTATTGGACTGTGCATCGCAACGAAACTTCATCTCTAGGGCTCTTTGCGATCGGCTGCAGATACCGCGAACTCGTCTATCGCACTCCGTCGTTATTAGTGGAATCGGGAACAAGTCTGTCTCGGTCGAGTACAAATCCACGGTCACGCTGATATCTCGAGTTGCGCCTTTCTCGCTGGACACCTCCATGCTTGTTCTTCCATCGATAACCGTCAAGCTCCCGCAGTCTAAGATAGACACACGTAATTGGTCTATTCCTTCACATGTGGATCTTGCTGATCCAAGCTTTGCTGAGTCCGGAAGCATTGACCTGATTCTGGGTGCAGCACACTTCTTTCAAGTACTCCGATACGGACGCATAATCCTCGGAGAACAGCTACCATTGCTGCAGAACACCGAGTTTGGTTGGGTGATTTCCGGTGAATGTTTACTGAACAATCACGATCATGTGAATCCTCGCACCTGTCAGTTCAGTAATCCTTGTGTGATTGAAGAGTTAGTCAACCGTTTCTGGCAGCTAGAAGAGGTGCAGGACAACCGAGGTTGGTCTCCATCAGAACGATACTGTGAAGAACATTTCATCCGGAACACTACGAGAGATACACATGGTCGTTTCATCGTCAAACTACCAAAGCGTGAGGAGCTCCTATTGCAGCTGAAGGATAACCGATACAATGCGACCCGCCGCTTCTACAGTTTGGAGCGGTCTCTGGAAGCAAATCCGGATAAGAAGCTATTGTACCACAAGTTCGTCAATGAGTACTTGGAGCTCCATCACATGCGGGAGGTTGGTCCCGAGGAAATCGATACTCAGCCTCAGTACTTTCTGCCTCATCATGCAGTTATGAAATTGGAAAGCTCAACAACAAAGCTTCGCACCGTTTTTGACGCTTCTTGTTGTTCAAAATCAGGCCTCTCTCTAAATGACGTCTTGCTTCCCGGTCCAACCATCCAAGACTCCCTGGTGAAAATCATCATGCGCTTCAGATTCCATCAATTCGTAGTTGCTGCCGACATTGAGAAGATGTTCCGGCAGATCCTGGTCCACCCGTCTGATCAGCCATTGCAACGAATTCTTTGGCGCAATGACCCACATTTACAGTTAAAAGTTTTCCAGCTGTGCACCGTTACTTACGGTACCAACAGTGCTCCGTTCCTTGCGACCAGGGTACTTCAAAGGCTAGCAGACGACGAGAAAGACCAATTCCCGTTGGCTGCGCATCTTTTGCGTCATGATTTCTACGTAGACAACCTTCTCTCTGGTTCTGATAAGGAAAGCTCTCTCGCCATGACCTGTGAACAGCTTATCACAATGCTCGCTTCAGCTGGTATTACCCTTCGGCAATGGTCGTCCAACAGTCTAGCTGTACTAGACACCATCCCAGTGGAGCTTCGAGAGACAAGCACACTTAGAGATCTGGACCACGAAGCTTCCGTCACAACGCTCGGTCTGCGATGGGAACCATCAACCGATTTCCTATTGTTCAAACCACCTCACTGGGTGGAATTCCCGGTGCTCAGCAAGCGGGCGTTAGCATCACGCTGGGATTTGCATGTCCGACTATTGCGAAAGCGAAGATGATGCTTCAAACCCTTTGTAGAGTACAACTGTATTGGGATTCACCTGTTCCCCACGGGTTCGCATGTGATTGACTGGAGCTCATAGAGAAAATGTCTGGGTTCTATAAATTTCGCATTCCTCGACATGTGATAAGTCCCGCATTCCAACGGTTGGAAATGCACGGCTTCAATGATGCCTCTCAGTTAGAATATGGAGCTTGCGTATATCTGCGTTCGATCAATAGCGAAAGTCACTGTACAGTCCGTTTGCTCATTGCAAAGTCTAAGGTCGCTCCCATGAATATCAAGACCATTCCCCGTTTAGAGCTGTGCGCTGCACTACTCCTATCGAAACTACTGTGCCAGGTTCTGGAGAATTTCAACAATGTCGTTTCAATTTTCCTTTGGACGGACTCCACGATCGTTCTGAATTGGATCTCCGGAATACCTCAAACCTGGGCTCCATTCGTAGCCAACCGTGTGGCAGAAATACAAGAACGAACTGTCAAGGCTACATGGAACCACATACCATCTCAAGACAATCCAGCTGACTATATTTCACGAGGAATGGACCTCGATGAGCTTGCAGCATGTGCACTGTGGTGGCATGGACCACAGTGGCTAAGTTTCGAAAATTATCCGTGGCCAGAGAAATATATACTAAAGGCGAACGTCAACGAAGAGAGACGACAAGTAGTTGCTTGGCCGGCAGTTGAAGAAGATCGACAGGATTTGATAGTACGCTTTTCCACTCTCAGTCATCTCCTTCGAATTGGTTCTTGGATCCGTCGATTCTGTGACAACTGCATCCGCCGCAAGAATAAGCAACCATTAGTTACTGGATCGCTTTCTCCAGAGGAAATTGATCGCACCCTCATTGCTCTGATTAGTCGGGTTCAGCAACAACATTTCAAGGAGGACTACTGTCTGCTCAGCTCGGGAAGACCGGTGGGCCATCGGTCAAAGCTTCGCTTCCTTCACCCAGAAGTAGTGAACGGAATAATCAGGGTTGGTGGCCGGCTACACAATGCAGCAATATCAGTCGATGAGAAGCATCCCATCGTTCTGCCGAGCAAGAATCGCCTCACAGAGATGATCGCTAGGAGGGAGCATCTTAAAACTCTCCACGCCGGCCCGAATTTGTTGCTGTCCACCATACGTCAACGATACTGGCCTCTTGGCGGCCGGAATTTAGTGCGAAGCATTGCCCACAATTGTATGATCTGCGCACGTACGAAACCCAGGCCTCTTGAGCAGTTAATGGGAAACTTGCCAAGCGTACGAGTCAACCAAGCATATCCGTTCCAGAACGTTGGTATAGACCTCGCCGGCCCAATCTACCTCCGCACCACACTGCGAAGCACTCGCAATCCTTTATTGAAGGCCTACATTATCGTGTTTGTCTGCATGGCAACGAAAGCGGTTCATCTCGACCTTGTCATGGACCTTACCACTGAAGCATTCATCGCTAGCCTCCGACGGTTCGCCGGACGAAGAGGGATTCCCGCACACATCTACTGTGACAACGGGACGAACTTCGTTGGGGCTTACCGAGAACTGAAAGAGCTTCGCAAACTTTTTCTTGGACAACAGCATCAAAGGGCAGTAGAGAAGGCATGCGCGGAGGATAGAATTCGCTTTCACTTCATTCCGCCACGATCTCCCACATTCGGTGGCATCTGGGAAGCCTGCGTAAAGTCCGTAAAGCATTTGTTGCGGAGAATCCTTGGTAACGCTCACTTGACAGAGTGTCAACTTCAAACTGCACTGGTACAGATTGAAGCCCAGTTGAACTCGCGTCCGATTACACCACTGCCCATCAGTCCATCAGATGAAATGGCTCTTACACCTGGCCATTTTCTGATTGGTCGGCCGCTTAATGCCGTCCCAGACCCAAACCTGCAGAGTATTCCCGAAAATCGACTCTCTCGTTGGAAACGTGTACAACAGCTGACGCAGCACTTCTGGTCACGTTGGCACAAAGAATACTTGGCAACCCTGCAGAATCGATACCGCTGGACTAGGGAATTAGGTAACCTGACCATCGGTTCAATTGTCGCTTTGGTGGACGAACGCTGTCCGCCGCAGAAATGGCAGCTTGGCCGTGTACTAAGCGTATTGCCTGGGACAGATGGCCTCATTCGAGTGGCAAACGTAAAGACAAGCACTGGAACAACACAACGAGCCATCGGCAAGCTCTGCTTGCTACCGGTGGAAGTCGATCCGAATAACGTAGCTACTTATCCAGAAAACGAAGGAGTTTCGCCAGTCGAGGGGCCTCCTGGCCCAAGCTCGGGGGAATCGAGCGTGTTCCTGGAGCATCTGTAAAGAGGAACGAGGGCTCTCCGTTGGGTCCCGGACCCAACGGACGAGACTTGACCATAGGCAAGTACCCTTTCGTTCCCTTACCATCCAGTAATACAGCCGTCAAACCCTTCCAGACTCGTACAGCTTCCAGATATTCCTTCAACTATTTGTGATCCTCCCAATCACCCAATCATCTCGACATCGTTTAGATGGACGAAACAACGACCCATGCCATTCCGCCAGTCGAGGGGTCTCCTGGCCCAAGCTCGGGGGAATCGAGCGTGTTCCTGGAGCATCTGTAAAGAGGAACGAGGCTCTCCGTTGGGTCCTCGGACCCAACGGACGGGACTTGGCCATAGGCAAGTACCCTTTCGTTCCTTTACCATCCAGTAATACAGCCGTTCAACCCTTCCAGACTCGTACAGCTTCCAGATATTCCCTAAACTATTTGTGATTCTCCCGATTACCAAACCAATTCGACATCGTTCAGAGGTGCCAATCAACGTCAAATATCATTCCGCCAGTCGAGGGGTCTCCTGGCCCAAGCTCGGGGGAATCGAGCGTGTTCCTGGAGCATCTGTAAAGAGGAACGAGGCTCTCCGTTGGGTCTCCGGACCCAACGGATCGGACTTGATTGTAGGCAAGTACCCTTCCGTTCCCCGTTTATTCAGTAGCTCAGCCGTGGACACCTTTCAGATTCGCACGGCTTCCGGTTACATCGATCCTCTGCATTCTTATCGACGACATCAATTATATCGCCAAAGATGAGTAGTCCAGACGTGATGTCTTCCTATGTCACCACTCAATGTGTTTCAAATTTTCATTGGCGGCCGGGATGTTTAATATTTAATTGCCTATATTTTGTCCGTGAAATGAAAATTGTTTTATGTATTTAGTATATTAAGCACAACATAAACCTGTAAATAGAAACACCACTTACACTACACAACACACAAACATAAAACGTTAAAACAATACTTACCAATTAATTCCACACCCGCACCTACTGTGCGCCGTCTTGTAAATCTGAATGTAATAGTTTTGTTGTATCTATTCTGTGTGTGATGTATGTGTTTATGGTTTGTAAATAAAGTTAGTTATTAATCGTCCGTCGCGAGTTTCAGTCGACGAAGGAACAGACTACGATTTTCTGTTGCAAATCCGAATCAAGTCAAGGTGGTTTCAAGCGCGCACGGTAGTGAAGTGAATTGGGAGCGATTCACGGTGACAAGGTGCACCACGTCGAGCGAAGAAAGTGCTGGGAGTGATAAGTTGAAAGGGGCACGGTGCGGTGGGGGAGTGAAGTTGTACAAACGAAACGAATAGTAGCCGTACACAAACGGCAAGTGCTTGAACAGTGGGTGTTATCCCTTCTTTAAAAATATGCGTTTGCCCGGAATAAGACATCGGTGGATGTTTTCCCTTCTTTAGAAATAGACGTTTGCCCGGAATAAGGCTATTCAAACTCAGTTAAAAATCAGTTAATGTTTCCAAAAGCCTTCTTTTAATCAAATGATAAAGTATGAATAAGTAAACACAATTACCCTGTTGACTAATTGGTTTTATCATTTTCCGATTTTAAAAGAAAACTGCAAACCAAACTGGCAACTCCGAGCAAGGCCGGGTACATAAAGCTAGTAGCTTATACAACCTCACTTGATCAGTACAGTTGCTGATGAAGAATGTGTATAGCCGCCAGACATTCTAAATACTCACGCTCCTCTAATGTGGACGTGTACTATACACATGTGGAAGTATTGGCTTGAGAAATGGATTGCGAGTGATTTGACTATGCGTCCAACTTGGGAATCTCGAGCTCGTTCAGTATCCTCTAGGTTGCGAAGGCCGATGGAGGTCCTTCGTAGCTTAGTTGGTTAAAGCACCAGTCTAGCGTACTGTAGGGTCATGGGTTCGAGTCCCATCAAAGGGAAAGTGGTTACCTCCAATACATTTTCCAAATCAATATCTTCCACATAACGTACATACACATATTATTCACATATGAGTTATCATAAAACTATTTTCATCTGGGCTGTACAAAGGATTCCTGATGAACATAAAAAGCATAAACCGCACAACGACTTAAATAATTACGATTCTCGTAAACGTTATCGAAATGCTCCCGTTTCTGAGCCACAAATCATGGTTTACCGAAAACCGTGGATTCTTTGTAAAAGTATGGTTATCCGGAGCTTATAAAAAAACTAGGCAAATGGGGGAACTGTTCCGATTTCCATCTCACTGAACATATATTCATCTTATCGCAAAACAAACAAATACAACACCAATCTAGTCGCTTATTTTGCTAACAAGCGTGCTCACTGGCGGAAAAAATCACAAAAATAATAAACAAATCATATTCCTTTTCATTGCTTTGTTTTTGATGGGATGAAGTGCCGAACCGTTCCCCTATTTAATTTTGATGAGAAAGCGGTTAGCTTTTGGTTAAAATTAGAGGCTCTAATCATAATGCATCACATACAGTGGCTGGTTTCCTACCCGTCACTGCCAGCATCAGGCGCTAACGGAAAACGATCAATAGTTTTTCATTTGATTGGAATTAGAAGCAAAGAATTGCTCTAGTTCGGATGGTTTTAGACATAGCGCATTACCATAGCGCAGCGTGAATGGAATGAAAGCTCATCACGGTATCAAGTAAAAATCAAGTAAAAGAAAGGAATTGGAACTTGCTCACCGATGTCATTTGTCCATTTATGACCTGAAAGGCTGTCAGTATTAACTTCAAAGGCATCATTTTTGATGATAATTGGCAGCTTCGGAGCAACCACCACAGGGCTTCATTCATCCAATTGAAATCGGCAAAATTGGTCTAGAAACAGCCTCTAGCACGTTGAATACTATTAGCATTAGGCCCAGCCGGTTACAGATCTGTCAACATTGTTTACCGCGAGATATTTTTCATTCAATGCAGTGAGTTCAGTTTTTTCTGCTGGGTCCCTTTTTTGTTCATGGTGATGTGGTAATTTTTCTCACGTGGAAGAACTTCCCTCCGGAAGTTCATTACATATACTCCGGAAAAGATGGTTTGCGGCACTTTCCGTATGTGGCAGACACTGTAATCACTGTAACCCTCAGGCCCTATATGTATCAGTTGTTAATCGGTCGAAAAATGAGCAGAAAATTGAGCATGAGCATGAGCATGATTGACCGCCCACGGTTGCTACTCCGTTATTGCCAGGTCAGTTGTAATTACACAGAGAACCAACAGATGATGTTTGGGACTAACATCATCTTCAATGTGTAAGAACTGGTGACCAAAATATTAAGCAATACCAGCGCCGGCCGTGTCCGAATGCAGGTCAATTAAGTAATGGGTAGGAGAATGTTGACTTGATACTCGCTTTGATGGAAGCCGACGAGTCATTTGCACTTCCACGAGAAATCACTGGGATGTTGGATACATGGGGTAGGTATTGTAAACGGTTTGCCGTGTGAAGCGTGTAGTTTGTTGAAGTTTAAACAAAAACACAATCGAACGCGTACTAATTAATCGACTAATCAACCGCACATAGCAGAACAAAATATTTCGATGATCGCGCGATCGCTCTGCGTACTAATACAAACACGATAGAACACGCACTAAATTTTTATTTGTTAATTGATTTAATTATCCGCACAACGCAGAGCCAAGTATCTCAATGATCGCGCGATCGTTCTGCTTATTAGACGAAACACGATCGGACGCGCAACAATATTTCATTTGCTAATTAATTTATTCACCCATATAAAGCAGAACAAAATATTTAGCAGATCGCGTAATCGTTCTGTATTTGTTAATTAATTTACTTTTTGAATGTGAATTAAGAACATATTATGAATTAAGTTCATATTGTCAATACAGTCAAACCTTCATGAGTCGATGCTCCATGACTCGATATCGACTCATGGAAGCAAATTATTTCACATAAAAAAGGTTACTATAGAGATCCCTTCAAACAGCTTCCCAAGAATTTTATTCTCCTCATTTCGATACTTCCATGAGTCGATGATCACCTCAATATCGACTCATGTGTTATGTGTGTGTTATTACAATCTAACCCCCACTGTCTGGCAGTGGCATTATGGATAGAATATTCGTACAACCATTTTATTTATACAATTGCAAGAATCTTAAATCCGGGAGCTAGAAGGTGATAGTTTCATTGCAACTCCTATGGCCCATTTCAAGAACGCGAGCATTCCGAAGCTATAGTCGTTTACAATAAGCCCCGCATGAGTACACCCACATATCATAGAGATATCTGAAGTGTATTCAAACTTCCTGAATCAAAACTAAATCCGTTTGATTCTGGCACGTATATAGTGGTAAAAATATCATTATTGTTGCACAGGTTATGGAGATCGGCTTACCATTTCTTCCTATTTATCCTGAGGCTGAAAATGTTTGTGCATTCATATAGCCTCAAATTATTGGCAAAGGCATACACTCAACAAAACCATATTCATGATGATACAAAAACGGATAAGCAAAGCGTGTCTTACGAATTTTCCCGAAGACTGATTCGATATCTTAACTACTTCGCGACGACTAAGATACGCATTACACAACGCTTGCTCGATAGCTACTCCGAAAAAAACACGCACTGAACTGATTAATTTAATTACCGGCCGCGTAATGCAGATCACAATACTTCGACAGACCGCGCGATCGATCTACTGTCCGAAACAAGAGAAAACACGCACTCATAAAACATACATACAATGTGGCACATCTAAAATTTCGTTCGTTACTGACAACACTACAATGTTACTTTTCTACTGTATAAAATTTCAAGTAGGTAATGGTTTTCTAATAAGATTACTGTTTTAAAAATAAAAAATATGGAATTACTGATTATAGTTAAATTGTCAGTGAGCGAAATTTGTTTTTACTATTATTTATATGGTTACACATACCACAAATAATAAGGAGAAAATTCAAAGTATATAAATGTAAAGATAAATAAATAAACATATTTATATAGGAAAAATCGATATCGCGCCTCTACTTATATCAGCAACGGGTAGTACGAAACCAGTCTTAAGCCGTTGACATGAACCAACTCTGGAACTACTCGCCGCCAACCGTAATGCAGAAACTACAGTGTAGAGATGCTCAGATGCCGACACGCTCAATCGTCACTAATTTACAAACACGTTTATAATTAAACCACGTCTTATTCTCCGAACTCGCTTCTGAGAAATTCTTCCAAAAAACACTTTGAAAATCCGCATTACTATATACGAAAAATGATTTGAAACTATTAATTTCGGTCCGAAATCATAACGCGAAAACACGACGGAAAAATGACATAAGCGCCTCCTTTTGCAACGCATGCTACGACCCGATCCTTTTTGCTACTTTTCATCACCTCAATATCGACTCATAGAGTCTTAACCGTAACAAATACAGACAACATATCGAAATTCATAAAAATATGCAGTCGTTTTTATAAGTTCTAGTGAAACAAACAAATAGGAAGGTTTGAAGTGCGTAAGTTTAGCATTATTGTGTGGTGGTTAACAGATTTAAGCAATCATTGTATCGAGCACTGTGACGATTTTCAGGTAGGTGTTTATTTTAAGTTTTGGACAACTTAGTGTCTAATAACCCTGAAAAATACATATTTTTCCAAAATATTCGACCAGTTAAAAGCAGCGTTGAATCGTGAGGGATATATCTCTTGTTTATTTTTGGAGTTATTTTCAAAATTGGCCAAATTAGGAACATGGCCAAAACCGGTACAGTTTCCCTACCGTTTTGTAAAAATAAAATGATTCACTCCGGCTCAGTGGTGTTGCAACGAAGAGCGAAGATATCTACATTTTTATTTTCTATAATTGGCTCAATTAGGAGTAAAATAAATGGTTAAAAATATTAAATATTGTGCGAGATAAATGTGAGATTTAAAAAAAATATCATTCGTAAACCTACGGCTTCCAAATAGTATAAATCATTAGTTTTATGTGCAGTGAGCCGGGAATCGGATCCCTAGGCCCAAGTAGTTTAGTTATGAAATAGTTGCTTACAGTGTACCGAATTAGCTCTAACAAATTCCATAAAAATTTGAAGGAAAACACGAGCAACATTACTATCATACATAATAACACATAATTGGATTGATCTCACCGAATTTTCCTTAAGTTTGCGCTGCGCTAATTTCTCTCAAGTGAGAACATCATTGTACAACCATTTCCTGTGCGAGGCAAGTTTGCTCATATGCCGTAGGTAATCCGTCACTGCCTGGATTAGTTGAATTTCTTCGTAATATTTGAAGAATAGGTCAACGAAAAACATCTCCATCCTCCTTGAAATATTATTTTCATTTCACACTAGAGCACTCGCGGAAAAATCTGAAGGGTTATGTACAAGACACGACCGCCCAACGTAAACTACGTAGAATAGTTTGGTGCAGTGAGGAATGTAGTCATATTTTAAGATAATTCATTCGATTACTTATGTCACTGGTTTAGAACAAAATTACCATAACTTAAAATATAAAAAAAATTGTTCGATACCGTAGTCAGGGGTGACGTCCGAGCCTTCACCGACAGTCTGGAGGTCGGATAACAAAATCGTTCAAAAAGGTCACTTATAATTCAGTTTTATTGTTCTCAGATACATTAAATCTATTCTACAAGCATTATATGTAGTTGAAACAGTGACCCATTCTCACCCCCATTTGACCCGTTGTCTCCCCGACGACGGTACGATAACTTAAAATTTTAACTTTAAAACCCCAAGTGGTAATAATGCTTTTCGTAATTCCAACTGTTGCATTCGACTTAGAGTAAAATTAGTAGGGATTCAGTTTCATTCCAAATTTTCGACCACTATTCTTTTTTTTTTTTTTTTTTTTTTTTATTTTTAACTAATTTTATTTGCTAATTATCTAATACATGCATTCATCTCTTAGACTAGGTGTTCCGTGTTTTCTTAACACTATCATCCTTATTTGCTATGTTACTTTTTAGTTATTATTAATACATTTCAATTGCCTCTGGCAGTTAGAATTTTTCCTCTGGTTGAATTGAACCATGTAGGAATTACAATGTTTTCAACTTAAACTAATCTTAACCTATTTTATACTAAGGGTACAAGGAGTTAATCGTTGCAATAGAAGATTGCAACGATTTTTGTCTAAAATTGGAAATTATTTTGTTGGACATTTGTTGCAATGTCTCAATATTAGAAATTCTATGAAGTTCATTGGTACTATACCACGGAGGCAACTTCAGAATCATTTTCAAAATTTTATTTTGAATCCTCTGGAGTGCTTTCTTTCTGGTATTGCAGCAACTAGTCCATATTGGCACAGCATACAACATGGCAGGTCTAAAATTTGTTTGTAAATCAAAAGTTTGTTCTTAAGACAAAGTTTTGATTTTCTGTTTATAAGTGGATATAGACACTTAATATATTTGTTACATTTGGCTTGAAGGCCTTCAATGTGATTTTTAAAAGTTAATTTTTGATCTAGCAGAAGTCCTAAATATTTAGCTTCGCTAGACCAATTAATTGGAACCCCATTCATAGTGACAATATGTCTGCTAGAAGGTTTCAAATAAGAAGCTCTCGGCTTATGTGGGAAAATTATAAGCTGAGTTTTGGAAGCATTCGGGAAATTTTCCATTTTGCAAGTAAGTGGAGAAAATATCCAAACTTTTTGCAATCTACTACAAATGACACGAAGGCTTCGCCCTTTGGCTGAGAGACCTGTGTCATCTGCAAACAAAGATTTTTGACACCCTGGTGGTAAATCAGGTAAGTCAGAAGTAAAAATGTTATACAATATGGGCCCCAGTATGCTGCCTTGAGGGACACCAGCCCTTACAGGTAATCTATCAGATTTAGAATTCTGATAGTTTACCTGCAGTGAGCGATCTGATAAATAATTTTGGATCAGTTTAATGATGTACAGAGGAAAATTAAAATTCATCAATTTTACAATCAAACCTTCATGCCAAACACTGTCAAATGCTTTCTCTATATCAAGAAGAGCAACTCCAGTCGAATATCCTTCAGATTTGTTGAGCCGAATTAAATTCGTTACTCTTAATAACTGATGGGTGGTTGAATGCCCATGGCGAAAACCAAATTGTTCATCAGCAAAAATAGAATTGTCATGAATATGAACCATCATTCTATTTAAAATAATCTTTTCAAACAGTTTGCTTATTGAAGAAAGCAAACTGATTGGGCGATAACTAGAAGCATCAGCTGGATTTTTGTCCGGCTTCAAAATTGGAACAACTTTGGCGTTTTTCCATTTATCTGGAAAGTATGCCAATTGAAAACATTTGTTAAATAAATTAACCAAAAAGGATAAAGAGCTCTCAGGAAGTTTTTGATAAGTATGTAGAAAATACCATCATCACCTGGGGCTTTCATATTTTTAAATTTTCTAGTAATAGATCTCACTTCATCCAAATTAGTTCCCAACGAAGGGTCAAAAACATTCTCTTGATTGAGAATGTCTTCGAAGCTCCGTGTAACCTGATCCTCAATTGGACTAGTGAGACCTAGACTAAAATTATGGGCACTCTCGAACTGCTGAGCAAGTTTTTGAGCCTTTTCGCCATTTGTTAATAAAATTTTATTTCCCTCTTTAAGCGCTGGAATTGGCTTTTGAGGTTTTTAAGAATTTTTGTTAATTTCCAAAAGGGTTTCGAACTGAGATCCAACTTCGAGACATTATTCTCAAAGTTGGTATTTCTCAGAATAGCGAAATGTTTTATAATTTTAATTTGCAAATCTCACCAAATAACTTTCAACGCGGAATCGCGAGTTCTTTGGTATTGCTTTCTTCTCACATTTTTAAGACAGATCAGCAGCTGAAGATCGTCGTCAATAATAATGGAGTTGAATTTAATTTCACATTTAGGAATTGCAATGCCTCTGGCTTCGACAATTAAATTTGTCAAAGATACGAGAGCATTATCAATATCACTTTTGGTATCGAGAGGAATATCAACATCAAAATTCCTATCGATATACGTTTTAGGGAATCCCAATCAGCTCTATGATAATTAAAAGTAGAGCTGATTGGATTATAAATGGCTTCTTGTGAGATTTCAAATGTCACAGGAAGATGATCAGAGTCAAAGTCAGCATGAGTTACCAATTGGCCACACAGCTGACTTGAATCCGTTAAAACTAAATCAATTGTAGAAGGATTTCGACTGGAAGAAAAACAAGTTGGTCCATTGGGATATTGAATAGTATAATATCCCGCAGAACAATCTTCAAATAAAATTTTACCATTGGAATTGCTTTGAGCATTATTCCATGAACGGTGTTTGGCATTGAAGTCACCAATTACGAAGAATTTTGATTTGTTGCGAGTCACTATTCTAGTTTATTGTTAGTAATATATAGGTGGAAACAGTGGAGTATGATTATTAAATACTACTATTCTGAAAAAAAAAAAAAAAAAATAACTCACTAGCGTTACATGGTTATGATATCCCAAGCAGCACACGTTGAGCCAATCTTGTTGCAGTAACCATATTGTGAGAGAATTCGGGCATATACCTATATGATCGATGTGCAATATGTTTGTTGCTGGGGGTGTATACTGGTGAGTGCGTGTACCACGATTTAGCGATTTTACGACAGATGCGAGACGATACGCATCGGCCCTGGACCTTGCGAAGAATCTCTGCTTTGGCTACGGACAAACAGGTGCCTCTGTCCAATGGTAGTCAGAGCATCGAGTCATCACTGGTGGAAGAATACGAGCCTTGGACCTTTGGCAGAATCTTCGCCTTCTGTTAGTTGGAGTGACGAGGAATAGTTGGCAGAGAAGGGATAGTCGTATTGTTGAGTCCGACAAAGAAGCGCGAGTCGATAAAACCCGGTTGCGCCAACTAGAAATCAACAAATACTAGCCATGTACCGTTTTGACTCAAATTCCGAACATGACTCATATTGCGAACTTTAGCTTTTAAATGACCATTTTAACTTTATTCGTGTAATTTTCTCCATAGGAGTTTGAATTCGTTTGTTATCTTGATCCTCAGTGCGGAAAACCAATGACAGTTTTAGTTTGGGGCGCTAAAACGCCAGTGTTTGGAATATGAGCCATGTTCGGGACTTAAATCAAAACGGTACCAAAAAGAACTTTCAGTTTTCATTCAAAATACTTTTTTTTTCCAGAAACAGAAGCATTGTTCTACTTTTCTCTACTTTCTAGCATTGAACCTAATTAAACCACGTTCTGCTACCTTTCTCAGTGACTTGAACCTCATGCTCTACACGAAATTCACACGTGCCATAGTTATTACACTTACATACCTGAAGTAAAGCGAACTGCCATTTTCAAATTCCCCGTTTAACGGATAATTCACTTTCAATAGTAACATGTAAAAATTTCAATCGAACACACACCGAACCAGATGTATGTACATTTCAACGTTTTTGAAGCCATACAGCTCAAAACGCTTCAAAACATTTAATCATATTTGTGTATTCAATTGCGAACAATCATTTGACAAAATGTATTGAGAAGCGATTCCTCCTTATACAGAATTAATAAAAAAGCAGAGATTTATAGAGAAGTTTGAAATCTATATAACACACGTGTAATTTCGTGTAAAACATAAGTTTCAATCATTAGAGAAAAGTAGAAGAACAGTAGTTTCTGAATCCTAAAAGTTTTAGGGCCATTTTGCGCCGGAACAGGCTATTTGATTTCTGAACACCCCTAGAAAAAACACCTTTTTTCATTATAACTTTTAAGCTTTAAGAGATAGCGCTTCGCAATGTTCCACAAAACGTGTAGTTTGTTTGACAAATAACTTTGTAGAAGGTTGGAAAAGTCTTGAAAAATAGGAAAAAAGTTATGATAAAAAAATGTGATTTTAGGATCTTCCATTGAAAAGCTGCTACATATTTTTTTAAAGTATAATAGTTAGACAAGGTAAAGTCTTTGGCAATATGGCTCAAATACTATCCGCTACAGCTTTCCCTGAAGACACTATGTGTATATCTAGTCTTTAATAAAAAAGTCTTTTAGTTTTGCACTTAGTGTACGAGAAAGGCAAAAGGTGTCTTTAAATGTCTACACATACACACATACACTCATACACACATACAGACATCAGCTCAGTTTATCGAATTTCTATATAAAACTATGGGCTTATGGGCCAATTATCAAATATTGGTTTTTAGTGTGATCCTATAGCCTATACATAATCTTAGTGTACGAGTAAGGCCAAAACAAGAAAATTTAAAATCTATATAACTCGTTTGTAATTTCGTGTAAACATGCTTCAATCGCTAGTGTAAGAGTCAACATACAGCAGCTTCAGAGAACTAAAAGTTGTCTGCGCTTATTTTCAGGTGCGCTGGACCAAGTTATACGATTCTCAAATACCCCTAGAAAACATATTTACTCAAATAACTTATCAATTTTAAGAGATAGAGCTTGCAAATGTTCTACAAAAACGTGTATTTTTATTAGCTAAACAACTTTGTAGAAGGTAAAAGTGGCTGAAACATATAAAAAAAAGTTATGCTCAAAAACTGATTTTAGGCATTCCACGGTAAATAAATTTTCATTATTCAGTAAAGCTAGTCACAGATACATGATTTTTGGCAAAGTGGCCTAAAATACCATCCGCTACAACTTTCCTATGAAGACACTAGGCGCATATATTTATTTAGGTGAAAAAGAAATTTTTATCTCACTTTTAGGTGGATTAATCTACTACAGATTTTCTCAAAAAAGCCCTTTATGATATCTAACGTTTCCTCCAAACAAACTACAGCAAAAAAATCAACAGAAACGATGCTATTAAAAAAGCGCACGAAATCGACAAAAAGCAACACTGTGCATTCGGATGAGATGCGCCAGAGTAGTATACGCTGCGGACGGGAATAGGGTGTTTGTGCTATTTTATTACAATCTAACTCCCAATATCTGGCAGTGGCATTATGGATAACATATTCTTGCAACCATATTATTAATATAATTGCAAGAATCTTAGATCTGGGAGCTAGAAAGTAATAGTTCTATTGTAACCTATAGCCCGTTTCAATAAAGTATGCGTTCCGAAGCTATAGTAGTATACAATAAGCCCCGCATGATTGTACCCACAGAGTATCTGAAGTGCATTCAAACTTCCTGAGTTAAAATTGAATTCTTTTGATTTTGGCGCATATTTAATAGGGGGAATGACGGCTTTGGCAGGTTTTGTTCTATTATTGGCAGGGGGGTTTTTTATGACTGACTGACATGACTGACTTGCATATCAAAGAATATTGTGGCCAAATTTCATAAAATTTGGTCGACAAAAACCCCCTGCCAATAATAGAACAAAACCTGCCAAAGCCGTCTTTCCCCCTATTAAAAATATATTTAACAATTTGCAGTTTATCATAAAATGGCTTACCATTTTCCTAAGTCATCTTTGAATCGAACATGTTTGTTCATCTGCATTGCGATTATCGCATTATGACATTGCATTGCCGTTGCTAACAATCGATCATCCTATCCTTGCACAAACATGCTATGCGCTTGTATGTATATCGCCGACTGCGGTCACTGCTCTGGCCCTACTTTTTGTGGCAAACTGGTGCGAAGCACCGCACAAAAAGAAGAGCTTAAAAACCAACTACACTTAACGACGGCCGAATGAGACTTACGTTGCGAACGGGAAAAAGAGGTGCTGCCAAAATGATCCAATACCCTACTTTAACGTTGATAATCAAATGTTTCAATATAACTGGAAAATTGGTGGAGAGTTTCTGATTCGATTGATATAAAAATCTCAAAAATACATCGAAAGATGAATGCGCTATTAACGTTCAAAATCTTACATGATTTCGTGACGGTCTCGGATTTGGAAATTTTCATTTGTCACCCTGTATCCGAGTCTTCCCCTTAGACGTAGTTTACGTCAAAAAACGGAAAAATGACGGATGAAAAAAATTCGCGTTCATCTCACATTATCACCTACTTCGATCCTCTCAGTCGAAAAATGAGCAGAAAATTGGAAGAAAAACCCATATTAATCCACCTAGCGGTGATGATGCCTTTCTCGCTCTTTATAAAATGTGTCGAGAAAAATTCTTTAGAGAGGTCAAATAGAACAAATATAAAGCAATTAATGGTTTTGACTCGTGGAGAAACCATATCAAAACCGTCATAAAATCGGTTGTAGTCAAAATCAGGGGCAGAAAAATTTTAACATGCTAAAAATCTAGTCATCGCTGTATCTTGTACATATTCATTCATGGGATGATGCTATGGCAGTTTCATTGCAAAGAATTGAAAATAGTAGTTTGTGCAACTAGTTGCAAAAAGATGATTTTTTCAGCACGAGTATGATAAATCTGTACCAAAATGGTACAATTTTATTTACTTCACATGATCAATCTTGCCAAAAAATCGTGTTGCTGCAGAAAACAGATTCCATGTTATCGTGCCACATTAGGTGCTCGACAGACCATAGAGCGATAAATAAACCTGCATTTGAAGAATTTGATGTCATGCTCACCAAATTATTTTATTTATTACGTGACACAGAGAATACACTGTTTGAACACCCACCCAAGCCAATGAATCGCCTGCTTTGAGCGTGCTTACAGCGGCACACTAGGAGTTAACTTTTGAAAATCAGTATGGCGAAAGGCATCTAATGTTTAATATATCAAAAATAAGCACCTTAATCGAAAAAATATTTGGTAGGCGTAGTAGCCAACAGCTTCCTACATAACTGGTACCAAAAAGTTTTTCGTTGAAAGTTCCTACTGTTGAGAAAACCCGCGTTAGATATCTTTCGCCATACAAACTTCAGGTGGTTAACTCTTGCCGGCTATTTTTACATATACGTTAGCGCCTGGGTACGGCAGCGGCGGGTAGGAAACCAACCACTGTATCTGATTCATTGAGCCAAATGTGGCCATGTAACTATTGTTCTAATGCTGGTTTTCCATTATAGCACCCAAATGAGTGCTACTTGGAAAACCAGCATTTGCTATAATGGAAAATAATGGATTTTATGCAACCCATTTGAGTTGCATAATGTTTATTAAAGCACCCATACATGTCATTGGTATGGAGAAGTAGGACGTTTCATCACTCAAATGCTGTAAACCAGGTATTATGATCAGAAATTGCAAAATATTTTTTTATGAAGTTAACCCTCTAAGCCCCGGGACGAACGGATTTTTTTTTTCAAATGGCTCGCATGCAGCACCTGATCGTCGAAATTCCTCGCGGTTTCGTTTGTGCTCAATGGGAATAGCTATATTTTTGCCCTGATACATTTTCAAACCGAAATTTTTGTTCAGGTCCGAGTTATTGCTAAAAATAAGTGTGCGCGGGGGTGTTTTTTCTATAATTCAAACATCTCTTCAATATTCTGGACGTGTTCATGCCCAAAATTTATCAAATCACCCATCAAACCAACCCAAAAAGATATTTGTAAAGATTTTTAGTCGATTCCGATGTTTTCACCATTTGAGTAGGGCAGGATTGACTGAATTCAGGGCCGCATTCAGGGGTTACAATGGTAGAGTATGGGCTAAAAATTCAATTACAATGAAATTTGCATGAGCGCGGCTGCACAGATTTAAAAATCAGGAGTTTTAAATATTTAATTTTCAATTGAAAATGACTTTCAGAAATTCTTATCAGGGCCGGATTTAGGGGTCGAAATGGGGGTGACCAGGGGCCATATCACCAATTGCAATGAAACTGAGCATGTGACTGCTCAAACTTCATGAAAACACATCAGGAGCTCAAAGAATTCTGTTTGAATTTGAAATTGACCTTCTGTAATTTTGACCAGGGCCGGCTTGAGGGGTCCAAATGGGGAGAGCAAGGGCCATATCACCAAAAGCAATGGAACTGGGCATGCGACTGCTCAAACACCATGGAAACACATCAGGAGCTCAAAGAAATCTGTTTCAAATGGAAATTGATCTTCGGAAATTTCAACCAGGGCCGGATTTAGGAGTGAAAATGGGGAGGGCAGGGGCCATATCACCAATTGCAATGAAACAGGGCATGCGACTGCTCAAACTTCATGAAAACACATCAGGAGCACAAAGAACTCTGTTTGAATTTGAAATTGACCTCTTGAAATTTTGACCGGGGCCGGATTCAGGGGTCCAAATGGGAAGAGCAAGGGCCATATCACCAAAAGCAATGAAACTGGGCATGCGACTGCTCAAACACCATGGAAACACATCAGGAGCTCAAAGAAATCTGTATAGATCTATAGAAAGCAATGGGACGGAATCCCCTGTCGAACGCTACTTTTGCGAAACAATCGGTAAAGGATAAGTGACAAAAAAGTGAGCTAGATTTTTTCACTCGTCTTCGTCGAAAGATAAAGTATTTTGACCATAACTTCTGAGCCCATAGTCCGATCCGGCCAATTTTCAATAGGAAACAATGGGACAGGATTCTGCGTCGAATGCATTTCATTGCGAGCAAATCGGTCAAGGGTAAGTGCCTGAAAAATGGGCTAGACTTTTTGCGCACATACACACACATACACACACACACACATACACACGCACACACACGCACACACATACACACGCACACACATACACACACAGACATCACCTCGATTCGTCGAGCTGAGTCGATCGGTATATAACACTATGGGTCTCCGAACCTTCTATGGAAAATGCTTTTGGAGCGAACATATAGCCTTTACGTATACTTTGTATACGAGAAAGGCAAAACTTGACAGCAGAATTAATCTGTAACCTTCCGCGGGCACAGCTTCCGCCGTAGCAAAAATTAAATATGGCTAGGAAACTCCGAAAAACACAACCTTCCCAAGCAGCACACATGTGGTACAGCAGTTTCTGATACCTATATACAACCAAATTTAGTCACATTTGAGTTACAACAACCAAATTGGTCGAAATTGTGCTGCTAGGGTTAGAAGATCGCTGCTTACGTCCTACTTAGTTGTGCTGCGGTAGTATTCTACGGACAATACATACATCCAAACATACTCACCGCCAACGCCATCTGTGAGATAGACCGGGGGTCAGTTTCGGAACACTCTCCCCTATAATTTGCATATAGAAGTCACACAATTTATATGTGACTAAAAAAATCATTTTCTATTCGGTGGCTAATTTATTGATTGTCTTCAAAATAATTATTAGGCTTTGTTAGTGGAATGTCTTTATCTGTTCTAAGACAAGTTAGTATAGTACTATTCCATTTATTTCCAAAACATTGTAATCTTTACGGATACGTTTTTAGACCTCACAAGTTAGGTCGTCAGGTGACCTTGCAGCTGAGGTGTAAATACGTATCTGAAAAATTTACAGCGTGGCGGAGTTAAATTCATCAAACTTTTTATATAATTTGCACACTTTTGAAAATTTGTCCATTTAATAGCTTGTTCAAGGCACTGGAAATTTCTCAGCCACGTTCTCCGAGTATCGATTCTTGACGTTCCCCGGTGGGTTGTAATTGCACACGACGTACACTCCCTTGCCACCGGTCGCAATGGCCATACCCACACCCAAATGCGTACAATCTTTCCAAACGACTTGCGTAAAGTGTCCCACTTTGGAAAACCTCAAGCCCGGATCCGGTTGACCGAAGGTATAATCCTTGCGCTCCTTGTACCAGCTCTGTACGACGTCCACTCCGGAGCATTCCGCCCTTCCAAGCAGGACGTACAGATTTTCACCGTATTTATTCGTGGTGCGATGCTGAAGCTTGTTGGTAGCCGCCAGATGATTGGCCCACGATTGGGCATATCGACAAATGGATTCATCCAACTGTAGGGGTGCTGCAGAGTGCTGAGCACGCACTCGGTTGTGTTCCTCCAGGACATCCTGCTTGAATTGACTAAACAAAGATGATTTTAGTTGGAATTTTTTAAATTTGTATGTTCTCTTCATACTTTGTCATGGCTCTGCCTCAAGGTTGTCGTTGTGACTGTCACGCAGGCGAAAATGCAACTACTTCGTCAGCAGAGCCACCCATTTCCATTTAAATGGAATTGGCTTTTCAACAATGCGGGAGTGTTCTACAATCCGTGGTTTCATTGCGCCGTCGGGTAGAACACAGGATGCGTCATTGCTCATATTACTGTTGATGATTGTTTCCTTGATTTGAAGTTTTATTGCTTTTAAGTGATAAGAGGTGTGGGCTATGACTAGCAACTACCTTCGTAGAAGGTACAAATGAGAGCGGGTCTTTTAAAATAATTGAAATGAATTAGTTGAACACGAGCTATTAAGCACCAACGATGCGGTTTTTAAAATATTTAACTGACCTAGTACGCAAAATTCAGTTCGGACAGCCGCACCATGCGTCTCCTTCATTTTCCAACCGGCCGGCGATATCGTGAGCACTGAAATAGGTGACACCATTGCACAGCTCCAACAGAGGGTGAAACAAAATTCGTTCCGGATGATTAGCTGATATGATTGGAATGCATGGTAAATTGGTGCGTCCAAATAAACAAGATTCAAAAGCCTATATCGTTTATATGACGTTACTGAAACTAGCCTGATTTGAACCTAACGCTCGTATCGAATTTCGCAAAGCCGACCATCATCATAATTCATTCTGGACCTAGAAGATGTGAATATCGAAGCGCGCCTCGGCGTGTTTCATTGACCAACATGTTCCAAAGAAAGTCTGTCGTAAGATAGGTAGTCTGCGTTGATTAGGCTGACTATATTTTTTTAAACTTTATTTATGTGTTTTTTTTAATTCTAGGATCAAGTTCAACACAGCAACAGACTGACCATACGTACATTGAATATTTCTCCAATTCTCAGATTTCGTTATATCATTGCTCAACTGGTAGTCTCATGTACGTCGCCAAGTGGCTTCATGAAATAAAAATTTGTTTTAATCAAAATTAATCCTCGCAGAACTTAAAAATTTTCAAGTTTGTAAACCATTTCCCGTTGGTATTCCATACGCACCTTGTAGTTTTCACAAACCCCCTTTCAGTCCTCCACCTGATCGATCCACCTTGCCCGCTGTGCACCTCGCCTTCTTGTTCCCGTCGGATTGTTGTCGAGAACTATTTTCACCGGATTACTGTTCGACAGGGCTGCAAAATGGTGGGTTGACATCAAGGAAGGAGTGCCCAACAGAGCTCTGGTCCCCACAAGTCCCTATCTCACACTTCCACGGGTCGTCCGATGACAAAAGACCGCCAGCTTAGGGTTGTGTACTTAGCTGGTAGTGCAGCCTGGGCACTGTTGTCCTTCTGACATCAGCTAGAGTGAGAAGGTACGCCTCGAGCGTCTGTTCACCAGGAGGTGCGGCTCAAACAGCGTCTGCCTGGTACCCAGCGGCTGATTAACGAAATGCTGTATCGCGTCAGCTATACCTAAGGTGGCAGCCCCATCATCGCGATGTAGGTAACGCGACCCCGGTAAGGTAGCTTACTGAAGCCTCTCAAATACCACGAAAAATGGAGATAGAAGAAAAAGAGAACGTTATTTTTGGCAACCGACCGGGCAACGAAATAAGGACTATGATTGGAAACTCGGTACCTGGAATGTCAGGACCCTAAATGAACCTGGACGAGTAAGCCTGTTGGCACGTGAACTGCAGAAGGTTGGAGTGAACGTGGCCGCTATTCAAGAAGTCCGATGGCCTAGATCCGGAGAACGTGAATTCCGAGCCGTGGACCCCACGACTAACACTGCATTTAAGTTTAACATCTATCACAGCGGCGGTGAAAAAGCAGAGCATGGAGTTGGTTTCGTAGTGATGGGCAAGCAGATGAAGCGAGTGATGTGGTGGAAACCCATTAGCGAACGAATCTGTGTGTTGAGGATACGAGGCAAATTTTTCAATTACAGCCTAATCAACGTTTACGGCGACAAACAATAAATCCGACGACGTGAAGGACACGTTTTATGAATGTCTTGATAAAACCTATGGAGAGTGCCCAAAGCATGACGTGAAAATTGTTATCAGAGACGCAAACGCTCAGGTTGGTAGAGAAGACTTTTCCCGTCCCATAATCGGTAAGGAGACCCTTCACACCGCTACCAATAACAACGGCCCTACGGCTAGTAAATTTTGCTGCTGTCAGAGGGATGGCCATCAGTAGCCCCTACTTTGCACGAAAAGATAAGACACCCAAATGAAAAAACTTGCAATCAGATAGACCATGTTCTGGTGGATGGGCGCCATTTCTTGGATGTTATCGATGTGCGGACATTCAGAGGTCCAGTGTTGGTAAAAACTCAAAATCTCAAAACTCATGGATGATTCAAATCAAGCGTGAGTTGAAACGCACCCAACTCAGCATCTAAAAACTCATGGATGAGTTGAATCATCCATTTGAATCATTGTAGGTTTTCTTTTGTTCTCTTTCGTTAAAAACAGTGAATTGACGTCTATCGCATAAAATATTAGACACTCTTTTATGTATAAGCAATAAATTGCCCCCAAATTGATTTCAAATGCGTTTTTGAACCAAAATGATTTTTTAGCAAATGAGTGAAATGATGCGTTTTAGCATGAAAAATTCAAGCGTGATGCATTCCTTTAAAATCACAAACGATTTCGTTCGCACGGGAGCGCTCGTTGATTGAGATTTATGAGTGATTTTACCAACACTGCAGAGGTCCGAACATTGACTCTGATCACTACCTCGTTGTCAGTAAAATTCGATCACGGTTGTCAACTGTATCGAACGAAAGACCACAGCGAACGATGCGTTACAATAGCCAGTGAGGCGCAGGAAAAAATGGAGCAGAACGATATGCAAAGGTTTTATGAGTCTGTCAATGGCGTGCGGAGAAAGACAGCGCCATCTCCCGTCATGTGCCACGACCAACAAGGGAATTTGCTGACAGATATAACTGAAGTGGCTGCCAGGTGGAAGCAACACTTCGAGACTTTGTTGAATGGAGGAAGTGATGGTGCATTGGTGAACAGAATAAACATTAACGACGATGGACAAGCTGTGGAGCCGCCTACACTAGATGAAGTTAAAAAAGCAGTTAAAGAGCTGAAAAACAATAAAGCTGCGGGGAAGGACCAGCTCCTGAACTTCTCAAATATGGCAGTGAGCAGCTTTATGAAGTTCTGCACCATATTATGTCGAAAATATGGGAAGACGAGGAAATGCCTGCTAGCTGGTTGGACGGCCTCATTTGCCCTCTCTTTAAGAAAGGGAACAGACTGGAGTGCGCCAATTACCGAGGAATAACCCTCCTTAATTCGGCGTACAAAATTATGTCCCGTATTCTGGTCAACAGATTGAGACCGCTTGAAGAGTCCTTCGTCGGCGAATACCAAGCAGGTTTTCGTGAGGGCCGATCAACGACGGATCAAATGTTTACCCTGAGACAAATCCTTGATAAATTCCGGGAGTACAACTTGCAGACACATCATCTGTTTATTGATTTCAAGGCGGCGTTCGATTCAGTGAAACGGAATGAATTATGGCAAATTATGCTTGAACATGGTTTTCCGGCGAAACTGATACGGCTGATTCATATAACGTTGGACGGATCGAAATCAATCGTAAGGGTTGCGGATGAAATATCGACGTCATTTGTTACCTTAGATGGATTAAAGCAGGGTGATGCACTCTCGAATCTACTGTTCAATATTGCGCTCGAGGGAGCGATTAGGAGAGCTGGTGTGCAAAGAAGCGGTACCATTATCACAAAATCGCATATGCTCCTGGGATTTACGGACAATATCGATATTATCGGGATTGATCGCCGTGCCGTGGAAGAGGCTTTTGTGCCTTTTAAGAGGGAGACAGCGAGGATTGGACTCACGATTAATACCAGCAAACGAAGTACATGGTCGCTGGCAATCAAGGTGGGTTCATTAGTGGTGGTGGTAGCGAAATGGTGCTGGATGGTGAAAAATTTGAAGTGGTAGAAGAATTTGTGTATCTTGGAACATTAGTGACGTGCGATAATGATGTTACCCGCGAGGTGAAAAGGCGTATTGCAGCTGCAAATAGGGCTTATTACGGACTTCGTAACCAGCTTAAGTCCCGTAGTCTGCAAACGAAAACAAAACTCGCGCTGTATACTACTCTGATTCTTCCGGTGGCTTTATACGGCCATGAGACATGGACGTTAAAGGAGGCTGATCGGAGAGCTCTCAGAGTGTTTGAGCGTACGATGCTGCCTACAATACTCGGCGGTAAACAGGAGAACGGTATCTGGCGGCGTCGCATGAATCACGAATTGTACCAGGTGTATAAAGGGCTGGATATTATTAAGCTTATACAACACGGCAGACTACGGTGGGCTGGTCACGTTGTTCGTATGCCGGAAGAACGTCAAGCGAAGATAATATTTAGTAGAGAATCCGGAAGAGGCTGCAGGCTTCGTGGAAGGCCGCGTACACGATGGCTTTTTGCAGTTGAAGAGGACCTGAGGGCGCACAATGTTCAGGGCGACTGGAAGCGATTGGCCCAGGATGGAGTCCAGTGGAGAAGGATACTCCATTCGGCGTAGGTTCATCGAAGAGCTGTAGCCCATCAAGTAAGTACTGTCCGACATTCTGGCTACGTGCCCAGCCCACCGCAGGCTTCCGATTTTCGCGGTGTGAACGCTGGATGGTTCTCCCAACAGCTGATGCAACTCGTGATCCTTTCACCTCCTCCACGTACCGTTCGCCATCTGCACCTAACCATAGATGATACGCAGCACTTTCCTTTCGAAAACTCCCGGGGCGCATTGGTCCTTCTCGAGCATCGTCCAGGACTCGTGTCCGTAGAAAACTACCGGTCTAATAAGCGTTTTGTAGATAGTCAGTTTGGTACGGCGGCGAACTCTAAAAAGGAAAGGTTCATTCTAAGATCACGAAATTTCCTTCAAAGCGCAAAATTTAATCGTTTGGCGACGGTAGCAGAATCGCAGGCGCGCGTTGAAGGGAGATGATGCAATAAATTTGTTTGAATAGATGGAATCACTAACAGCAACTAAGCTACCACGTCAAATGCCGCCCGATGCCACCGAAATAGTCCATTTTTGCAATCCACCCTTTCTGTTAAGAAAATTGTTGTTTTAAGATGAACCTATTTTCTTTCCTCAATGCGCCTTTCCAATAACTAACTGCAACTAACCTTACGCTTGTCGGAACCTTACGTTGAAGTTTTACCTCGTGCTGTTACTGTCGGCTCCGTCTCGCCCGCTCTGCGTGAAATCTTGTTCGAAATGAGGAATAATTTCAAACCCACAAGTTGCTTGATTTTGATATCTGTGCTTGCGATACATGTGCTTGATTGATTGGCTTAGCTATTTCAAAACTTTGCACCAATTATGGATAATAGATAAAAATCAGAATTTTTAGATAAATACAAATAAGCGTTGACTCATCAAATGTTCCAAAAAAATTGAAATCCATCGAGAAACGGATGAGATATTAACATGTGGCTCATAGTTGGCGTTATAGTGTTTAAGGGCGCTGGACAGCTACATGTTTTTACGAAAAACCAGTTACCTTTCCGTGAAACTTTTCCGAACCTCTGGTGTCGGAGATCGTACCGTGTTTTGCTTTCATAGTGGGCCTTGGCAAGATTTTCCTTGACCAAGTCACAAATTTTTCCGTAAAGTTCCTTCTGTTATTGTTTGGACCTTTCCTCTAAATGGTAATTATCTTCATAATTGAATCATTTGTTTGAGAAACTGCATAAGTCCATTTTACACAATTTCGAGAAAACAACAAAAAACTGTTTTTGAACAAATTGGGACCGAACCTTTCGATTTCTTCGATACAGATCAATAGTTTTTGGCAAAACTCGACACCCTTGGGCACTTCCAGTGCAAAAACTGTGAGCAGTACTCCATAATTGCTCTTCAAAGTGCGTGGACATATGTAGTTTCTCAAACAAACGAAAAAAAATCATACATTCCTGAACAAAAATTTTTTTTTCGTATTTTTTGCCAGAATACGTATTTTTGGAAGAGGATTCAGAATATATAAAAATCTCATTTTGGCCAAAAATGTTACATATGCAGTTTCTCAAACAAACGGTTTAATTGTTGATTTTATCGCACATACGTGCGAATAGCTGCATTGATTGTGCGGTGCACTCGTTCCACCGGATTTGCCTGTGAATGATATTTGGCGTTAAGCCAATGCCTTATATCAAACCGCAAACCTTATATCATGTCGCATTATCTGTGATTACCACCTCAGGGATAGAGTTGCGGAAAAACCACTGATCCCTGAAGGCGGCACAGAAGGAAACGCTATCTATCTTCCGAAATGGAACCAGCATTACCTATTTGATGAAGATATCAATTATCGTGAAAAGATACTGGTTCTGCTTTTTGCTTCGAGGTAGTGGACCTATGAAGTCTAAAGCAAGGTTTGTCATAGGTGGGTGGTAATCCTTTGGTCTCCTAACGGTGGTGCCAAGGAAATATTTGCTCCCTTCGTTTCCTTGCATATTGTGCATTTTGGAATATGTTCTCGGACGTCGATGACCATTCGTGGCCAGAAATAGCGCTGTCGGATACGCGCCAGTGCCTTATCCGTGCCCAAGTTCATGGGGTCTTCATGATTCTCCACTCGTACGTTGATCTCTCGTACGGGCAGGGAACATCCTTCCAATCGAATCGTTGATCGTGAATCGATCCAGGGGAGGATACATATTAAAAAGCTTTCCATCCCTCAATTATAAGTCAAGATACTTTTCCGAATTGTCGACAATTTGACTTATAAAATTTTTATACCATTCTGCACCAGGGCTAGTATCGGCCGGCTTTTCAGAGACGAGCCAGCCTCGGGCTAAAAGTCTCCTTAATAATGATACAAAAAAAAAAAAAGAAAAAAAAAAGTATCGGCCGGCTCGGTTATCTCTACTCCCTTAGAGGAACCAAGATGTGCAGCTTCAATAGAAAGAGCAGATACGGATACCGGTACGCTTCGCGATAATGCATCATGGTCTGTGTTTTCTCTGCCCTTTCGGTGGAGGATGGTCATGTCGTGGTGTTGTAACTGAAGACACCATCTACTACACCTGGAAGCCGTCTTCCATTTGGTGGTCATAATATGGGTCAAGGCTGCCGAGTTAGTTATTAACGTGAAGTGTGACCCTTCGATATAACATCGGAAAGCCTCGATGGAAAGGAGATCAGCTAAAATTTTCTTCTCACATGCATGGTAGTTCCTTTGAGGAGTTGTCATTTTATGTGAGGAGTAAGCGATAACTCTCTACTGTCCCTGCTGAATTTGAGTGAGTATTCCGGCCACCGCCACATCACTGGCATCCGTCTGGATCGTGAACTCCAGTTCGAAATTCGGAGGGAATAATATAGGGGCTGAAATTAATTTTTCTTCAATCTGACTGAAGGCTTCTTCGGCAGCTTCGTTCCAGCTAAGTAGCTTTGATTTGGTCTTTAGCATATCCTACAGAGGAGACGTGACTCCACTGAAGTCGTCGATAAAACGGCGATAATACTTGGCCATTCCTAGGAACCGCCGCAGTTTGGTAATAGTGGTCGGCCGTTCGTATTCCACTATAGCCCGCACTTTTTCCGGATTGGCTCGGAGGCCCTCGGTCGAAAGTAGGTACCCTAGGAATGGCAACTCGGACACGCAAAATTTCGACTTTTCTAAGTTGATTGAAAGATTGGCTTGCGCTAGGCGCCTAGCTATTTCTTGTAGGAGTCTAACATGCTCCCCGAACGTCTCCGTCACGTCTCCGATATTGTCAAGGTAGACGAAGACGTTCGGCTCCAACTCCCCATGCCCCAGAACTCTATCCATTAATCTGGACAAAGAAGCCGAGCTATTAACCAGGCCGAAAGGAAGTCTGGTAAATTGAATCATGCCCCTTCCTTGGACACTAAAGGCAGTTTACTTTCGGGACCGTTTCTCCAACGGTATTTGCAGGAATGCCTTTGAGAGGTCGATGGTACTCAAATATCTTGCCTTAGGTAACTGCCCTAAAATTCGGCCTGGGTGTGGCAACGGATAGGCATCTCGGATCGTTCTCTCATTCATTTTACGAGCGTCCAAACATAGGCGAACTTCCTCGGACGGTTTAATGACCGGCACTACGTTTGACGACCAATCCGAATGGGCCCGTTCGATTATGCCCACTCGCAACATCCTATCTTGCCACTTTTTGTTGGACCTTGGGTGAGAGCGTGTATGGGTACTGGCGCACTGGAGGCTTTAGTTTTCATTCCTCCGAAATTTCAATACGGCGCTCAATCGTACATACTTTGGACTCCGCAAGACGCTCCGATCGAATAGAGTTCGCCGCCGTACCAAACTGACAATCTACAAAACGCTCATTAGACCGGTAGTCCTCTACGGACACGAGACCTGGACGATGCTCGTGGAGGACCAACGCGCACTCGGAGTTTTCGAAAGGAAAGTGCTGCGTACCATCTATGGTGGGGTGCAGATGGCGGACGGTACGTGGAGGAGGCGAATGAACCACGAGTTGCATCAGCTGCTGGGAGAACCATCCATCGTTCACACCTCGAAAATCGGACGACTGCGATGGGCCGGGCACGTAGCCAGAATGTCGGACAATAACCCGGTGAAAATGGTTCTCGACAACGATCCGACGGGTACAAGAAGGCGAGGTGCGCAGCGGGCAAGGTGGATCGATCAGGTGGAAGATGACTTGCGGACCCTCCGTAGACTGCGTGGCTGGCGACGTGTAGCCATGGACCGAGCCGAATGGAAAAGACTCTTATATACCGCACAGGCCACTTCGGCCTTAGTCTGAATAAATGAATGAATGCTCAACTAAAGGGGTTATCGAAAGATTATCGGCAGTTGCTACCTTAAAACCCTTTTTGACCTCCTCTAGTTTATTTATTTATTTATTTATTTATTTTGCTTATTTCATCTGACTGTGTCGTCTACATGAAAACTTAAACGCACTCTTGTACGCACTCTTCATCTGTCATAAGGGGGGGTTCTATTGTGCTTGAATGAGTTCCAGCCACGTTAACCACATCACATTTCTGTATGGTTGGCCATATAGCCGAAAGCCCTCAGTTTGGGTTTTGGGTTCATTTGTGGAATGTTTGTCCTTGTAGGATGGGTTTGGTTTCAAATCCTTACCTTTTAAATATTTCTCCTGAGGTTTAAAGTTTGAAGAACGATTGGTAAATTTACCTGTGTCATCTCGATTGGGTTTTCCTACTGAAACCATATTTGTCGATTTATCCGTACCGAACACCTTCGCAAAGAGTGAAAAATTAGAGGCATCAATCATATGCCCAGCCTCCAACAGTTCGGAGATATTTGCCAATGGTTTCCATAGCAAGGCTTTTTTATAGTCTGCTCTCATGTTTCGCCTTAAGACGTCCAACCTTTTACCTTATTTTATAGGGTTAATCATGGAGCGGCACATACTCTCCATGTCATAATAAAATACTTGGAAAGTTTCGTTTCGTTGTTGCCGTCGTTAGTATATTTTTGAATGAACCAACGAATATAGTTCCGGATGGGCAATTGTCTTTCGAAATTCTGTGATCAAATGGGCCCAGTTGGCCAATCTTCCCGCTGAACGCATGGACATATACCAACTCAGAGCCGGCCCGTAAAAAGATGGAATGCGCTATCGAAAAGTTCCGGCTCGGTAACGCTTGCGGATAAGGCCAGCTGGAATACTAGATGCAAGAATTCGTTCAGTTTCAGCCCTTGGTCGGTACCAGCGTACTTGTCAACCTTCCACTTTGAAACTGGCAGAGATTTTCGACTGTATGACCTTAGCAAGGGGTCAAAGCCGGACATTGTCGTGTGTGGCACGCCGCTAAATCTCAGCGACGCAGGAACCTGACTATTAGGATGACTGACCATGCTAGAAACACTCTGATTCTGAGCGGTCGTCATACCAATTTTGAACCGGGGTTTTGAAACCCAGTCCGGTCCCCATGACAAAGAATTATGAACGGACGTTTGCCGCCATGGAGTCAAAGTATTCTCCCTGGAAACGTAGGGCGCTATTTTCCATCTTTCTTCTGGCGGCTTGGAAGAAGATAACAAAAAGGACTGACGAGAGGGTTCTTTATCACTTGATAAGGGAAACCAATCATCATCAACCGAAGTTTGCTGAGAGATCAAAGTTGGACCGGATGAAGTTGCAACCGGTTCATTAAATAACCCATTTAACCCTAAACCCGCAGTTAATAACTGTGGAAGTGCTTAATGAACACTAAGCTGCGAGGCGGCTCTGTCCCAGTGTGGGGATGTACTACCAATAAGAAGAAGAAGAAGAAGAAGAAGAAGAAGAAGAAGAAGAAGAAGAATAAGAAGAAGAAGAAGAAGAAGAAAAGTTATCCTACGAACTTTTCTTGTAGAAAAACTCCCAAAGAAGTAATAACAATCTTCCCATGATCTCGTTAGGCTTCTACTTTAATTAACATTTTTCTCTGCCCCAAGTGCAGCAGTGCTGACCGACATCTTGGCGGTAGGTTCCTAGTTGAATTCTGGGCAGTGGCTACTATTGCCCAGAGTTTTTCCTCGCAAGCCACCACTTCACTCCTCGGACCACGTTTCAACGAACACTGTTCAATAGCCTCTTCTTTATTTTTTTGCTTCAGTCTTTCCCTCAAAGCTCTTCGATTCCGGCTCATACTTTCGTCTTGGCCGAATACAATATCCCTTACTTCAAGCTCAAAGTCGAACTCATCCTCATTTAGGTGGTCGACACGAATGTCATAAAAAATCTTGGTTAAATCTTCCTCTCGTAATCTTAAGTTTTGGACGTTTTCCGCCATCTCCAGTTCAGCTTAAATTTATAGCGAATTCATTGAAATAATCTAGATGCAAAAAAATATTCCTAATCTAAGTATTTAAGCCTAATAAAGTTTAATTTAATAATATAATAATAGTTAAGAAAATTATTTTGAGCTTTTTAGTGGAATGTCTTTACTTGTCATAAAACTAGTTTTTACAATCCCATTTAATTCCATCACTTAATTGTACCTTGACAGATACGTATTTCGACCTCAACAGTAAGGCCGTCTACAGTGTCTCGTACTTGACTCGTAGTAGTCGAGTCAAGTACGAGACACTGAAGGCGGCCTTACTGTTGAGGTCGAAATACGTATTTGTCAAGGTACAATTAAGTGGTGGAATTAAACGGGATTGTACAAACTCGTCTTATGACAAGATAATAATAGTGAAAAATCTAAGAAATATACAATAATGTTTCATACTAATCAGTGAAGCTCAAAGCAATTCAAAATAGTTCAACTAATCGCTGTAGATGACTCGGATCGGCAAGAGCGGCACAAAAGGATCAAACAAACCGTAGTCAAATCCAGACACCCACTTCCTTGACGTCACTAAGAGATTTTCACGATGAACCAACGAGAAACCTTTCGTGGCTCTCCCCAAGCATGTTTAAAATATTCGAGAATTTCGAGATTTTTTTTACGTGGATCGCCAATTGCAATAATCTCCTTTGACGTCCCTAACTAGCTCACCTTGTAGTTCTCTCAGGGTTGACCAACTCCCTGTTTAAGGGGCACACGCAACCTCCCAGGTAGACGAAACAACGAATAATGGCTTCAGAAATAGCACAGGGATAGCTTCCGTAATTGAAAAGACGGACAGTCACATTCTATTTCATTTTGTTTTTATTTAAAGTTAAATCGTGGTTTATAGTTGAATGTTAGTGACGTTGCGGCCGATCGGTGTAGGTGCGGCCCATAGGTGGCTCTTTGGCGGCTTGCCGACCAAAAGGAATACACAAGTTGGCGTGTGGCTTCCTTTAGCTGCTAAGGGGATCGTTTTGGACTCCTGCTGGGGCGGTACACGCTTCTTGCTACCAGCGACTTGTCGGCGCAGGACCGACTGGCGAGAAAGGTTGCGGTCTTCCCCAGCTTCACCACTGGCCCAAGCGGGCTCCAAAACCCTCAAAACTTTTCTGTTTTACACCGCGTGTCTGGTGATCTCTGTTTCGGCCCTTGACAATCGGGGTCCTCACTCTTTTCCGGTTATACGTCGGCGGCTAGATCGTGATCTTGGATCTCGAGAAATATGCACGCGGAAAGTCTCTAGTTTTCGACCTTTTCTGCTTACTGACCTAGCGTCGACTATAGTCGATCCTAGCAGCACAAATCAGGCCGATTTGGTTGCTGCAACTTAGATGTAACCTAATTCAGTTGTATATAAGTTACAGAAATCTCCATACCACAAGTGTGCTGCTCGGGTACCTCGCTGCTTCATTCTTTTTCCTTTTCAACCTTTATACCCCTATCCCGTTTCCCCATACGTTTTTTCTCCTTCGGTTGTCAACTCGCTCCGGATGTATTCTTTTTCACCGTCGCCGCATTGGAGATGTGAACCGGTGGCGTTAGTCGAGTACACGGTCAAGCCTGATTAGCCACATAACTATTTTAGTTATGTGCCTTTTCGCTAACTTAGGTGCTTCATGCAAAGCCTCACAATATTTTGTTTTTAGTGTTTGGTTAATAAGAACGTTAATAAGTACCGTTTAGTGCATTCTGATGGTGATGGATAATCTTTAAAAATTTTTATCGTCGGTAACAAGCTGTATCAAGTATACAAAGAAGAAAATATTGTGAATCGTATAAAATACGGCAGACTTCAGTGGGCTGGTCACTTAGGGCAAATGTCGGAAGAAAGAATTGCGAAAACAATATTCAACAAAGAACCAGATAGAGGCCGGCAACTTCGTTAATATGGACATCCTAAACGTTCGGGGAAATTGGAGGAACATCGCCCAAGACCGACGATTATGGAACTCTACAATACGCTAGGCATATAGGTGTATCGACGCTGTAGCCAACCAGGTATCCTGGTAATTATCAAAAATATCCATATCCATGCTCTCCCATGCCTTACTCTCTTTGTCATTAGTCGCCAAGGCATTATCTGAGAAAAGCTAGAATCTGAATCATTCCAAAACGAATGGGTTTAGGAATAGATGGTAAAAACTGTTCTTAAACATTATGGTTCCATAGTTCTCTCAATGGTCACATATAAAAACAATCCATTCGGCACGTTGATGTGAAAATGAAGAAATATTTTCTTGCCAAATTAGTTCTATTCCATTTTATTCCATATTTTTGAATTTTTTTTACAGATTCCGTCTTCAGTGTCTTTACCTGGACTAGACTTTTAAAGACTAATTAAAATATTTTCACCATCACCATGGTGTTTGTAGTATTTGTAGTTGTTTTGTTTTTTTTTTAATTCCTAACTATTTTCCATAAAATCTTGATTTTGGCGCTCATGAGGCCTAACGCTCTTTTTGACGGCCACCATTCGTTTATCTTCAAAAAAAAATCTAAATCGTATCAAAATTGAAACACGGTGTTCTTCAGCATTATCTGTTATACAGCATACTTATCACTATCGGTTGTTATGGAAGGCCCCACGAATAGGTATATGTCAGCTGATCACCATAATGATTTCGTTGTACCATCTGCTAGTGCGTCATTAGCTTTGACGCAAAAGAAAATAATTGTTGTCAGCCGGCTAACCCAATAAAGAAAAATAGTTTCACCCGGTTGCACTTGCCCAAAACAAATGGCCATCCTACATAACTAATAATCGGCCATGCGGTGTCCACTAATGTGTCCACCTGTCCAGTGCGGTTGTCGATTGCGTTTCCTGATCGTACTGCCCATACTTTCATACAATTGCTAATGTCACGACTGCGATCGACAAAACCATGCGGTCATTATCAGTTGTCGCAAATTTGCTTCATTCCGTTGCAATATCATCGATACCATCGACTACGTAATGTGTGAAGGCAAGCAAAAAATTGCCATCTACCTTACCTTATTAGACAATACTAAGTTTTTCGCCAAAAGTAACATTGAATGTAGGCTGCATGTGCACTGTGCAGCCATAAATTTATATTAATTTCGCACACGATTGCATCCTACAGTTGGACTCCGGATGGCAGTTATCGTTTCGATGCGGGGAAGTGTTTCTAATTGAAAAATGAATTCGACACTGACCGCTGACCATCATCGCGAACAGATGTAGACTCTTTCGCGGTTTTGAACAATGACGATACGCGATTTATGTTATAAGGTACCGTTACGATTTTAATTCCTATTCGACAAGCATTCCATACAAGCCAGAATAGTACAATGATTGATTAGGCATTTGGATGGAAGCTGTACAACAATGAATAAAAGTAAAGATTTTTCCCATGTTATTTGGAATATTTCGCTGAGTAAAAAAAAGAAGTTCCAATAAACCATTAAATATTGTTAAGAAAATAATTTTGAACTTTTTAGTGGAATGTCTTTACTTCTCATAAGACGAGTTTGTACAATCCCATTTAATTCCACCACTTAATTGTACCTTGACAGATACGTAAGTCGAGTCAAGTATGAGACACTGAAGACGACCTTACTGTTGGGGTCGAAATACGTATCTGCCAAAGTACAATTAAGTGGTGGAATTAAATGGGATTGTTCAAACTTGTCTTATGACACGCATTAAATATTACCAATCAAGACAAAATTTTCAAAACGACTTATCTGCTTTTGTAAACAAAGATTCATTCAAAGATTCAGGTAGCGGAAACCTTCACCTATTGGTGGTGTTGGTTTGCGTGGGAGAGCTATCATATTCGTCAAATCGACGTTTGAATCTTTGTTTACAAAAGCAGATAAGTCGTTTTGAAAATTTAGTCTTGCAATCATGTTACTATTCATTAGGGACTGTGCACATACCACGTAGACCAAAAGCATAGCATAGCATATCATAGAGCCCTTGCAAAAATCGTCACGGAACCGCGAAACAACGCACTTTATGGTTTCTTTCACTCAAATCCGCCCTTGCGTGGAAAATGTCAAGAATAAGTAAAATGCGAGAAAATCCGGTGAGTACTTTGCCTTTTTTTTCCTGTTCGGATGTGCCACTGCGACCTGTTATTAGATCTATTGTAGCGTTACCCGTATCCTTTCCTTAGTGTTTAAGTGCATGCCGAATTACTTTATTACTATTGATAAGCAATGCAGTATCGGTTTCGATACAGTTGTTGTTTTGATTTCTCAAGAGCACCTTCACAAGGTCCCGCTATTTAGACCCTTCATAGAGAGCAATCCCATTGAAGGCGCGCCCCTTATCAATAGGAAATCAATCCTTTCTTGAGAAAACAGAACAGTGATACTGTTTTTGGCCATTCATCGGAGCCCCAGCCACATCCTTGTCATGCTTCTAGACTATCACCAGTAAAACAATGAAACCCGGGATTTAGCTCTGTCTACACGACCATTTCAAGCAAGAGAATTTGTTCAGTAATAAGAACTTCCGTGTGTTCCTCTCACTACCATTGTTCACCAGTTCAAGAAGAGTTAGTCCGTATTTAAACCCCTAACTGGATTTTTTCAGCAGTCAGTTCAGCCTAGGACCGGGTACCGAGGTTTTTAACTAACTGCTTGAAAAATTGTTTCCGCTGCATACATTCTAGCCTCAAACAAGAGGAATTCGAGTCTTTCAACTGTTTGCAAGGTAACATTAATTATGTTTTATTTCTGAGACTGCTGTTGGTAGCGGGGAATAAATACGATGAATCCTTAATTACCACAACTTATTGCCCTAGCTAGAAAAATGGATTAAGCTAGGGCTCTGTTTGGTAGATCTTACACCGCAACACACTACGTCAAAGTGATCTACCGTGTTACGGGAAGTACTTTGCCTTTACTCCCGTATAAAATTTTCACCAGCTATGAAGTTTCACCAACTCAAATTTATGTTATTTTCACTCAGGGTCTGTTTTTCAAATTACGTAACGCAAAAATCCGAGTTTTTGACCCCCTCCCTCCCCCTTGTAACAAAAAGTAACATTTTTGGTACCCCCTCCCTCCCCCATGTAACGCGTAACTGTGAAAATTTTAAAGGCAGATTTATTTTCCTTCACTGAAACATGTGGGTTTTGCTATTTTTAACAGGTTTTAAGTGGTTGAGCTAAAATGCAACTGCTTATCACGCAAGAAAATTGACTCATTAAATGTATGTGTAATTTCTCATACTTTTCTAAAAGACGCCTTCTCATTAAATTTATTTGATGCTAATGATCACCATACGTCCGGCACATGCCTTGTATTTGACAAACTACTGAATTAGATGACTAATTGAAAGGAGGACTTTCAGGACTTTCAGGCATTCACCGACCAACTCGACGACCAGTAGAAATGCTCATCAAGTTGATGACAAGTTGGTAAAAAATGGCGCCCTGTGAAAATTTTCATTCGAGTGCGTCAGTTGACTAGCGGATCCGTATCGTTTGCGGTACAGTTTTGTTTGATTTGGTAAGTAATTCAATCTAATCATAACTAAGTACGGTTTGAGTATTATTTGTAGAATTTGTAATTCTAGGTGCCGCTATTTGCATACGCCAAATAAAGTTAATCAGAGTCATCGATGGAATCTCTTGTGCGTCTCCAGCGTGCATTCCTGCTCTGGAAAACAGTTTTCGTTGGGAACAAGACAACTGATGCCAATATCGGAGCACATAACCGTACGTCTTCGCGTACGTCCCATCGTCAACATCCAGCTGCTTCTAAATGTCACGCTACCGGAACTTGCAGATGTAGGAATTGTACAGCCCATTGAACAACTCAGGAGGGTGAAACGCCTGTCATCCGCGGTCACGGGGATGACAAGCTACGCCATCTTTGTCACATCTTTTCTGAATCACCAATACGAGTGCACTGCGAATGCAACATAAACAATTGCGAGGGTGAAAAAGATATAAAACTAACAAAAGCATAGACAGTACTTTGTGCAACTAGCATTCCAAATAATTGAGCGAATAAGTTGAACATTCTTACGTTTGAAGCGTGGAATCAAGTGTAAAATTGTTTTGATTGATAATTCGTTGAATTTTTCTCTATTTTCTCATGATTGTATCATGTTGCATTATTGAGTGGTATGGGCGTTTTGCATCATATTCTCCTATAAAAACGTAAACATTCAAAATTCACGCACATACTATTGCAAAATAAATCAGTATTGGGGTAATTTGACACTGGGGGATAAATTTATCCCCCAAAAAAGAACGAACAGGCAAACCTGCCAAAATCCATAGTAAAAAAATTGGATGTCGCTCCTCTGTCCGCGGTACAGTGGCACTCTACCCAACATCGTTTTTGGTACCCAGTTTCTGGGTGGTATACCCGATTTCAGCTGCTCGTTTTGGGTGATTGGTTCGTTCGCAGTTAGTGCTAATTGTCGGCATATAACTTCTCCTGGTGAAAACTTGCAATTGATTGAGGTATATCGAGGCTATTGTGTTTGCATGACTTTTTTATGTCGAAAAGAAGCCCGTGAATACTTCCGAAGCTTTGTTTTATTATGAAATCAACGAAATTAAAACAAAAACATTGTACGCCATATTGAACGAATGGTGGGTAGGCGTATTAGCCTTCTCTTCAGTCCCCTGGAACAACTACAGGCACTTTTAACACGAAGCACAATTTGTATACCATTTTTTTGTTGCATAAAAAAGTTGCTTCTCCGTCGCATGACTCACTATGATGATCGGCAAAGGTCCCTTCAAAAACTTCAATGAAGCAACCTAATGAAACAACCTTCTCAGATGTAAACAAACATTTTATCAATAAATTATCGGTCGTCTATCACAATTGTAGTTTCATTAAAAAAAATACAAATATTCCAATAATAATACAGTAAAAGCACAAAAATCCAGCGATAAGAATCATTTTCCTTACGCATATACTCCATAAACTGAACTTTTTAAAAGTATGTGTTAACTTTATAGATTCTATTTTGTCAACCCATGTATTTAATAAAAATGCATACTGGCGATAATTCATTAATATCACACATACTTATCATGAGTACAACCCCATTGCAAAAATCCATGTGAGTTGGCACATGAATTGAATGACCTTTTTTGTTTGAGTGTAGAATGAAAACTCTCTGGGTTTCATCTGTCTTAACATGAAACACAACACCACCCAAGTAACAATTTCTATGCTTCTTGGATTTATCTCTTATTGCGCTCTTATTGCTATCAATAAACCTCCCATAAAGGCTCCCCCAGACCTAAGCGATTTCATCGCCGTGACGGCGACAACTAGTCGCCGCGATTCTATCGTTGGGTCGCTGCAGGCAATTTTCTATCTACGCTTCCATACCAATGGCGACAGAATCGCTGTCGCCAAGCGATAGAAGTGTGTTTGGGGGAACCTTAAATCTGCTGAAAAATGCTTCAAACGTTAAATGCCTATTGACCATATGAACAGATCTATGGTAGTGATGAAGAGCGTAATATATCCAATTTTCAACGCTCGAATAAAGCTACAATTTTTGGTCATAATGTGGTCAAATGAATTACCCCCATAAGAATGTTGGTATTGCGAAGAGTTTATGACGGTGTTTTTTAAAAGCAAAATTTTTCTGATCAAATTCCATGATGGCCATATTGAAAACGGAAAAGCATTTGGCAGTCAGTGAAATATATCACTGAAATGCATGATTTAACGAAATTTTCACCGATTATCATACTTTTTCCGATAAATAATTTTATCAATTAATAGTTTGGGCAAAAATACTAATCGATTTAGTGGACATCCTAGATGTTGTGGTATTCATTTTTTTTTCATTTATTTCCCTGAACTACGTTATATGGCCGGCGCGTGGTGTTCAACCTTATTTTTTTCACAACATTTGACCATAAAATCGGAAGCGCACTTCTTTTCAATGGTACTGAATCGAAAAAACAACCTGAAATAAAATATTATTTTGTTGTCATCATCTTAATTTTCATCAACAATCCATTTTGTTATTATTTTTCTGCAAAGATTTGTTTCTCTTTTTTTAAAGCAACATTTTGACAGCTGCCGCAGCCAAATTCTCTTTTTTTTTGCGGGTGGTTTAAAAAGGGTTTCTAAGGGTCTGTCTCATTTGGAGAATTAAACTTAAAAGTGACAGTTCGAAAATTAAAAAATCACCCCCCTATAATAATGGCTGGTGCTACCCAGCAATTCCAATAGGACATCGATGGAAAATGATTCGATATCTGTCAAAAGTAATCTTGCTCTGCGAGCAGGGTTATTTGATAATTATTGAAATGTCAATTTTAAGTTTAATTTCAGTTTAATTATCCAATTGAGACAGACCCTAAATGCTCTTATAAGAGGTTTATAGTGGTTATCTGGAGAGGGCCACTTGGCAATATCTTACTCTTATAGTGGTCATCAGAAGGTTGCCGTGTATTACTCGGTTTTATTGTTAGATCTTATAAATTGATCTTGAAAACCATTCTTAGAACGGAATAAAACTTAAAATGTTTCTTGGGCAATCAAAGCGACGTTCCCGAGGTCGTTCCATCAAATAATATAATAAAACTACAAAGACTAACATAGGACAATTATGGTTAGTATGGTTTTGAAGAGGATAGGCTGATGCGTATTTATCGACTTGATCATGACATGTCAGCAATTACTTCAATCAGTGTTAAAAAACATTTAAAATATTTTTTTATTCGCGTTATGCGTAACATTTGGTAGTAAACACCCCCTCCCCCACCTTTTAGTGTAACAAAGTATAACACAAGTTGGACCTCCCCCTCCCCCTAAAAGCGTTACGTAATTTGTGAACAGACCCTCACTATGGTGAAAACAACCCAAATTTGGCTTCTTCCACGGAACAGCACACACTGGGTCGATGCAGCTCTCTGTACCGTAACGATCCATTGAAAGAATTAACGATTAATAACTCATCTAAAAACACTGTAGACATGTTTAATTAAAAGTCTAAATACATATACACAGGATTCTGTTTTTACACGATTTTTTTTGCTCGTGTTTTTGACCGTCTGACTTCAATTTGTCACTAAAATCATCGCAACATGTTTCAAAAAATCCTAAATAATTCAAAGTAAAAACACATGGTAATAAGAATGCGGTAAACATTTGAAATGTTAATCGTATAAAATCAGAATCCTGTGTATCTTTATTCGAAAAAACCCAGATTAATCCACCTAGCAGTGATGATGCCTTTCTCGTGCATTATAAAATATATTGAAAAAATCACATTAGAAAGGTCAAAAAAGCTCTTTAGGAGAATAGATCACATTTTTTCGATAATTTTGCATGTTTTTGCATTAGTTAAAATGCATTGCCACCATTTTCGTAAAAATTTTTTTTTGAGTTTTTTTTTTCCAGGGTCCCACTTTGGGAAAAAACAAAGATTTTTCAATAATTCCGAAATGGAAAGTCCGATCGGGAAAATTTTCAATATCAAACAATGGAACCGCATTCCCGTCGAATGAAATTTGTTGCTTTTAATGCTAAATCCCAAAAAGTGTGTCTACAAAATTTGTACACATACACACATACACACACACACACATACATACATACACACATACAGACATCACCTCAGTTCGTCGAGCTGAATTGATCGGTATATAACACTATGGGTCTCCGGACCTTCTATCAAAAGTTCATTTTTGAAGCAATCATATAGCCTTGCGGTACAACTTTGTTGTACGAGAAAGGCAAAACATTGAATAATAGAAACAAACGAAGAATGATATCATATATTTCGAATTATCACATTTTTGTTAAAATTAGCCAACTTCGAAAACTATTAAGGTCTTGTTTGTAAAAATGCCGACATCCTTACTATCATAATTGACATACTATCAATATTTTTGTAATTAAATAAATGGCTTCCAACACCTCTACACTTCAACAATGGAAGCATTTAATGATGTATCCGTGGTTAATGTTCTGAAATACCCTGTTTTCTATGTATGCGTTACCAATTTTGCTGAACTAGCGTTTTTGCCTTTCTCGTACAACAAAGTTGTACCGAAAGGCTATCATTTCACTCCAAAATCGAACTTTTTATAGAAGTCTCGGAGACCCATGATGTTATATACTAATCGACTCAGCTCGTCGAGCTGAACAAATGTCTGTCTGTCCGTGTGTATGTGTGTGTGTGTGCACACGAAAACCAAAAAACATTAGCCACTTTTTCATCTAGTAATTCTTAAGCGATTTTCTCGCATCAAGTTGCATTCGACAGGGGACAAATCCTTGTTGATCACTATTGAATTTGAAAACGATCGACCATTGCGTTTAAAAGTTATTAAGAAAATGGAATTGAACTATATCAGCTCCGTATAAGGTTGGTGTCTTGCCTAAATGCGAGAAAGGCAGTATCACCACTCGGTGAATTAAGTTGGGTTTTTTAGGTCCCACTTGCCCCGGGGTACCTAATAAATAGAGTATGGTATCGATGTAGTTGCTCCTACTCGGGAATGCTGAAAATATTTTACCTCGCCATACTCTACAAAAATTAAATTTTATCATCAAATCGAGTGCCAATAAGTAGAACCAAATTATTCCTCCTACAAAGTCATAATCTCCATATTAAAATTAATACGATGCTCAAAAACGGCTCTGACCCATCTTACCGCTTGCCCCGCCTAACCATATCACAAATGGGATCGATCAAGTGTGAAACCAAAATGTGTCAATTTTCTATGATTGGACGATTCATCAATCAAAATTTTATTTAATATGAGAAAGGCAAAAACATACATTGCGATAAAAGAAATCTAATGTTGACAGACGTGATTTACCACCTTATCTTTATAACACTTTGGCGCAGGTCGAATAGTGATATGGGTTGAAAGTGCGTTTTGATGTTGGATTTAATCTAATGCTTATTTCCAAGATACTGTCTTCAATGAAGGACTGGTTACACTGCTGTCAATGTACCTAACAACTAAAGCAAACTGATAAGGTCTAGCTAGGATGATAATTTCTTATTTCACACGCTTGTCATTATTAGCACTATGACTCATTCGTTCAGAAAATCGTTGTAATAAAATTTATGAAATGCCAAACTGTGTAAAAATGACAATACAGTTAAAAAAAGCTCCATTCGACGCAAATATTTTTTCTATCACTTGTTTTGCCTTTGTCGCTTCCAAAACAAACTTTGTGGGGCACAACAGTCCAAAATGCACCCCTAAGCTATTTCGATATGTTTACCGATATAAACAATCATATCGAACTATTTCAACGTGTAGATGAAAAATGTACAAAACTAGCTGCATTCATTCTAATAGAATCATCTATTCAAAACAATAAGGTGTTTATGCCTTTTTAACGTGTTGAAAAAAAGTTTTGAAAATGAGCCTGGGCCAAAACGTCCGAATGATGGTGTAAAATGACTCAATTGCATGTATAATAATGGTGAACGGTTGTTTGTTTCGTCTTAATGGATTGAACGACAATCTTATGGGTGAGGTGAAAGGTTTGCAAATTGTTAAATTGGATGTTGCAATTTATTTTTCCATTGCAGCTCAATAATGCATAATTAATATTGAACTGTAGTGGGTATGCCCTACTAAAGACACTATATACAAAGACGCGAAATCTGATCCCTGAGCAAATAATTCGACAGGCAACCCTGAATGCGCAACACTGCTCATATTGCATAAAGTTTTCAAATTGGTGTAAGTGATTTTCTTAATTTCAAAAAAATGATTAGTAACGCGTATACCCACGCAAATCAGATAGCAAATACAATATAAACAAGTTGAGAGTCATTTTCTACCATTTGTAGGGGTTTATTAGGCTACATTGATCCAAAAATATTACAACAATAATTTAAACATGTTTATTTGCGGAAGTTAAATTAGCCCTTACCAAATGTTCTGCGTGATTTTTTGGAATGACAGGTCTTCTGCTCGATTGGAATAGCACTGAAAGTAAATTTGGAATTCCAATTGGAACATTTCCCGTCTTTGTTTATAGTGTCTTTACGCCCTACAAAAGATTATATTATGAGTGATGCCATTTTGACCTGTGGGTGCTTTATGCACTGTGCTCCCCTACAGATAACGCTGAAACCCACAGTTTTATATAGCACTTGACGTCAGTGGTGCGAATTCTCAGTCTCAGTGACTGAGGTTTGTAGGATATTGATATCATTGCCTGTTCACACTCACTTTCTAGCAGTGAAAACTGAAAATGGTTAACAGCAACAATCAAAGATAAAGTAAACAAAAGACCTCTTATCTCGTCGCACACGGGGGAAGGGTCGTTTGGCCGAAATCCATTCGGCTGAAAGCCATATGGTCGAATGCCACTAGGCCGAACACACCATTAGGCCGAAACCCATCTGCCGAAAAGGTCATTTTGCCGTAAGGGTCAGTTGGTCGAAAGAGTATGCCCTTTTCGGCCAAAGCAAATGTCCTTTTTGGCCAAATGTCCTAATCGGCGAAATGTCCTAATCGGCCAATAACCTATTCGGCCAAATATCTTGTTCGGCAAAATGTCGTATTTGACCAAATGACCCTTTCGACCAAATGACCCTTTGATCAACTGCACCCAACGTTCCGAGCATTATGACCAATGTGGTAAAAAAGTGAGACTGCACACAGAGCGAAAAAAAGTTGTGTTTTTTACATTTTCTAATTTTATTTAAACAATATGGAAAATTTGATATTTTTAAGAGTTAAAACTTTTGAATCGAATGCTAAATTGATTGATTCGAAAGTTTTTTTTTAGTTTAAAATTCTCATTCTCACAGTCAAAACTCTTAGAATAAAATTTGAAAAATTATCAAACAAACTTCAAAATTTCACATTTTTGGCAGCACTGACAAGAAGAAACAATGTAACTGGCAGCCTACGGCTATCTGTCAGTGATAGTTGCAAAATGAATTAATGTAAGGAAAATTTTAAGATCACCATTGTAAGTTTTTTGAATATATTTCGTAATTTATTAGTATATAATTAGTTAAAAGTGTTTTCAGGTAAAAGAGGAATGTGACATCGTTGTTATCCGACTGATAAAAAGAAGGTCTCCAATGTATTGCAGAGGGCAACATTTTTTCCGGACTCTTGACTTTTTGGTTAGTCGAAACACACCAGATGCGGAGAAAGGAAAAAATTCTGGCCAAACACAAGCTACCGTGCGATGTTAAGCATATCGGCAACATGCACAACGAATCGCATCCCAGCAACTCCGACGGAGCTATCGATCAGTAAATTGACCGAACAGTATTCCCAGTCGATCTGATCCAGCTGCTCAAGAACACTAGGACACCGAGAAAGAGAACACAGGTCAAGGAGGCGGCTCCGATCCAGTACCATATCAGCGCGGCTAGCACCACCACCAAGCACAATACCCTAGCCCTAGAATCTGGTGAAGGATCTGCAGATGCGACCGCTGCCGAACGGAGCGTTCACGCCACCGGTAAAGATACAAAGATGTAACAAAAATAATTTAGAAAAATAAATAAACATGTGGAAATTAGGTATTGTTTGTTGTTTTGAAAGCATGACTGTCAATTCTAATGGATTTTACACGCATTTAGCTTTAAGAAGATAATGTTATTTTGAGAAGTTTTATACACATTTAGTTTTGAAAGGAAAATGTTATTTTGAATAGTAAAATACACATTTTGTTTTGAGAGGAAAATGTTATTTTGAAAAGTCGGCACTTGTCAAAGTTCCTAGCGAAGTCACATTTTTGCAATTGTAGATTTAACAGTCCTAAACTTTCTACTGAAAATCACCAACTAATTTTCTTAATTTTACCAACGTTTCTTTGATTTTTACCAACGATTTTTTTTGTGTGTGCACAGATAAAAAATATGGATCCTTTATACTGATAGCACCTTTTGAAGAGTTGGGCTATGTAACTGGTAGTTTAGTTTTCTCAAATTCATGCAGCTCTTTCTTCAGTTTAGCCAAATAATTAAGTTTGTATCACCTAGGAGATCATCTGGAAATTTGTAAAATAGCAATAGCGGTGCCAGAGTTGTGGACAACTTGTGGTAATGTTGGTTCAAAACCAATTTTGACGTAATTAGTTCATTCATAATGGCCAGTACATTTGATTATTTCACAGGCAAATCGCTACAGCGAAAATTCCATTTCTTCGGAAATTTATCTATTACTTCATTTGAAATTTCCTCCAGAAATTTTAGGACAAAACTATATGAATATCCGAAAGAATCACAAAAAGAATTTCCAAATAATTTCTTAATGTTTTTGTCGAAGAATTTTCAAAATTCTCTGGACATTCATCCAAAAATTCTTTCGGATTTCCCTTCAGGTTTTTATTTTTTTCACAGTGAGAAGTGAGAAATGAGAAGTGAGAAATGAGACGTCTTACTACTCACTTCGCGCTCCTCATTTTTTACAGAAAAAAGTGAGAAATGAGGAATGAGAATTGAAACGTCTCTCTTCTTACTCCTAATTTCTCACTTTTCAAATGATATATTCGGCCAAATGACCTATTCGGCCAAATGTCCTTTTCGGCCAAATGACCCTTCCGGCCAAATGATCATTTCGGCCAAATGGCCCTTTCGGCCAAATGACTCTTTCTGCCAAACGATCCTTTCAGCCAAATGACCCTTTCGGCCAAACGACCCTTTCAGCCAAATGGCCCTTTCGGCCAAATGATCCTTTCGGCCAAATGATCCTTTCGGCCAAATGACCCTTTCGGCCTGATGGTTTGTTCGGTCAAATGGCTTTCGACCTAATGGGTTTCGGCCAAACGACCCTTCCCCGAATTTTCCACCGGGTTTAGAAAGAAATAACATTTTCAATAGTTTAACGTTGATAATCAAGAGTATCAATGGAATTGGCAAATTGCTGAAGAGTTTCCGAATCCATTTTGATAAGCAAATCTTGAAAATTCATCAGAAGAAAAAACGCTATTAGCGTTTGAAATCTCTCCTACCAAAGAGCACAAGCCAGCCAAAGATAGTTGCAGCAACATGATTGTGGCTGAATTTGGTCACATATGAGTTACAGTAATCCATGTGGAACATGTGTGCTACTTGGGCTAATTTCGTGACAGACTCGAATTTAAAAATTTCCGTTTTACACCCTATATCCGAGTCTTCCCCTTAGAGTAATTAATTAGCTTAAGTAATAAGTTAACGATCCCTTTCTAATTAATTTACGCTCTCGCACAAAGCAGAACACTATTGCCTTAATCAGCCGATCGAAAAATGTAGATAATGTAGTCAATAAACCCCGAAAAATGTAGTCGAAAATACGGAATTGGACAATCGGCAAAGGACATGGAATTCTCACTCAAGTTTTTAGTATATCTGATGCACGAGAAAGGAACCAACACCGCTAGGTGGATCAATCAGGGGTTTTTACTGACATGTTAAAACCAGTGTAACGAATGAGATTCCCTTCCTAGCTTCCTGCATATGCAAAAACTAAAAAAAATAATCCAAAGTTTATGTATGTTCTCCAGGGGAAACATACCGAAATGATCTGCAGGAATGAGAACAATAGCGTCGAAGCATAAATCTGCCCGGTGACAGTTCACCAGCTTTATCTACTTCCTGTATATTCCAGAGTCTCACTCTTTCATCGTCCACAGGCTAATGGTGGTCTAGACAGCAGTCGCAGCAAAATGCTAAATGCTATGCAAAACGCTCCGGAGTCTATACGAGGATGTGATGAAAAATTGCGAAAAGAAGATTTCGGACAAACTTGTTAGGCCCACTTTTAGATAAGTAGTCGTAGCCCTTATTGCAACGTAGAAAATGTCACTTGCTACAAGACGATTCAGTATTATTACTAGTCCTATTCACTACTCTTACTTGTAATACTATTTCTCATCAGTAAGATCGGCTACCCATTCTTTTGCATGAACTAATGAACTATTGAACTAATCTTGCTTGCATCTTCTTTGTTAAGAGTTGTGTTTCTGAACTTGTGTCCATACCAAACAATTTTGATGCGTAAAATGTTACGCGACACAAGCCTTTAACATAACGAGCCCTTCCACGTTTTACTCATACTAAAAAACAGCCGTTTTTCTTACATTCGTTTTTCGGCAACATGATATCTATTCTATTATATTTAGATTTTGAGATTATTTTCGTATATGATCAGCAGATGTTTGGTTCTAACCGTCGTTTCCGCAATTCAATCCGAAAAACATTGTCTGAAATTACGACAGGATGGGAAGTCTGACACAGCACGGCTCATGCACCCTCAATTAAAACAAATCTGCCGAGTGATTATCATGCACGAGGCCACAATTATTTCCACCTCGTGACATATTCAAGCGTCTAATTCTCCGAGTCGTCCCCATAGTGCACAATGGGCATCGTTTCAATTCAAATTGGAATCTCCCACGCTTGTTGTCTCTTCTCTATCTTCAATTGCTATCAGACGCGAAACAATTCCCGGCTATTTATTCAAGCGCGAAACGTTCTCAATTGTGGCATAATAAAGAATCGCTTCTTCGAGTGGCGCTATGTAGCCACTCGGCGGAGAACGGTGCATAACGGTCAACTAAATGATAAACCTGCTGCAGGTCAGAAGCGTGCGTGCAAAACCTTCGTGACATGCGACACAGGTATATGGCAGCGGAGGGAGCATCCCATGATAAAGTGTGTATTAATTCATTTTTGCACCAAAGAAATGTAGACGGGAGCTTTAAAAAGTTATGGAAGGGATAATATTTATCCAAGGTAAAAACTTTACCTATAATACTTTCATCAGTTATTAGCATCCGAATGCTAACGATTTGGGCGATGGAAATAATTTCTTGAAAGGATTATTCTGCATTTTTTTTTAAATTCCAATTACTATACGAATAAGAGAGAAAAGGTGTAAAATGTTGCCAAAGCAAATTCGATGGATAAAGAGGAGCGACATCCAATTTTTTTTACTATGGATTTTGACAGGTTTGCCTGTTCGTTCTTTTTTGGGGGATAAATTTATCCCCCAGTATCTAATTATCCCAATACTGATTTAATTTGCAATAGTATGTGCGTGAATTTTGAATGTTTACGTTTTTATAGGAGAATATGATGCAAAACGCCCATACCACTTAATAATGCAACATGATACAATCATGAGAAAATAGAGACAAATTTAACGAATCATCAATTAAATCAATTTTACACTCGATTCCATGCTTCAAACTTAAGAATGTTCAACTTTATTTGCTCAATTATTTAGAATGCTAGTTGCATAATGTACTGTCAATGCCTTTGTTCGTTTTATATCATTTTCACCCTCGCAATTGTTTATGTTGCATTCACAGTGCACTCGTATTGGTGATTCAGAAAAGATGTGACAAAGATGGCGTAGCTTGTCATCCCCGTGGGTGGATATGTGGGATGGTATTAGACCCCTCCTCTTCTGGAAGGAAAACTCCTATACAAATGAAGTACAAATTTCTGCTTTATTCGAGAATTAATTTAAAAACTGGAATCCAAATTTGCAAATTTAAAATACTTAAACGTCTTTTAAATAAATTGCAAATGTAAAAAATATAGAGTTAATCAATTTAAGGTGAAACGAAGTTCGTCGGTTCTGCTATAGTAGGGGAAACTGGAGACACATGATCCCCACTTTTTATTTCAGATGTTTCTCGATGTAAAATGTATAAATCTATACGATTTAAGATGAACTTGATGAACAATTTATTTAGTTATTCGAAAACATCATTGGAAAAATTTATTTTTTCATAAATGTTATCAAAAAATCGATTTTTCTAAAAGATAGAAAATTTGGCATTTTCAAAACTTGCGGGAGACTTGATCCCCATATCGGGGGGAATCGATCCCTTTATAAGCTGAACATATGTATGTATGTTCTTGCAAGTCTGATGAAAGGCTAAATTGGTTAATTTTCAAATCCTAACAATTCTTTATAGTCTAACGTAAAAACAGTCGTGCTTAAATAAAAAAATAATGTTGGTATTACATAAGGCAAGTATTATGGTTCTCGAATAGAGTAACAGTGACAATTATCAACAAAGTTGACATCCTGATGATTATTTGTGCAATCAATCCACTCCACTTAAAGGCAGAGGTCATATTACGGCAACCATGATGTTTCCAAAAGGATTTCTGTTAGGCTGATACAGTTATGAGATAAAACAGGATGATCATTACATAAATATTAAATACATATTGGTTGTTTTTTAATCTAATTAGGGAGCATCCACAAATTACATAACGCCAAGAAGGGGGAGGGGGGTTGAACAAAGTGTGACGGTCCATACAAAGTTTTTAGATGTTTCATACAAAAAGTGTGACATTGGGGGAAGGGGGGTTTAAAATGCCCAATATTTGCGGTACGTAATTAATGGATCTTAGGGGGGGCAGCAGGGACTATGTCCAAGGGCTTGACGATCCCTCCCCAGGCCATCTGCGAGATCCTTCCCCAGGCCATCTGCGGCTACCTTCTACCAAAGCTGTGGCACCACCAACGAGCTGGGAACCGGCTTCATAGTGCTGGGTAAGATGCGCCAACGCGTGATTGGGTGGCAGCCAATCAACGCAAGGATGTGCAAGCTGAGGATTAAAGGCCGTTTCTTCAACTATAGCATCATCAACGTGCACTGCCCACACGAAAGGAGATCCGACGACGAGAAATAAGCGTTCTACACATAGCTTGAGCATACATACGATGGATGCCCACTGCAAGACATCAAAATCGTCATCGGTGACATGAACGCACAGGTAGGAAGGGAGGAAGTGTATAGACCGGTCATCGGACCGGATAGTCTGCACACCGTATCGAATGACAACGGCCAACGATGCATACACTTCGCAGCCTCCCGCGGAATAGTAGTCCGAAGCACCTTCTTTCCCCGCAAAAATATCCACAAGGCCACATGGAGATCACCTAACCAAGAAACGGAAAACCAAATCGACCACGTTCTAATCGACGGTAAATTCTTCTCCGACATCACGAACGTCCGTACTTACCGCAGTGCGAATATTGAATCCGACCACTACCTCGTTGCAGTATGTCTGCGCTCAAAACTCTCGACGGTGAACAACACGCGTCGAAGTCGGACGCCGCGGCTTAACATTAGGCGGCTACAAGACGCTAGACTAGCCCAAGAATACGCGCAGCAGCTGGAAGTGGCCCTCCCAACGGAAGAGCAGCTAGGCGCAGCGTCTCTTGAAGATGGCTGGAGAGATATTCGATCCACCGCGGCACTTGGCACGGTGCCCCCGGATCAGAGAAACGACTGGTATGACGGCGAATGTGAGCAGTTAGTGGAAGAGAAGAATGCAGCATGGGCCAGATTGCTGCAACTCCGCACGAGGGCGGACGAGGCACGATATAAACAGGCGCGGAACAGACAAAACTCGATTTTCCGGAGGAAAAAGCGTCAGTACGAAGATCGAGACCGTGAAGAGACGGAGCAACTGTACCGCGCTAATAACACACGAAAATTCTATGAGAAGTTGAACCGTTTACGTAAGGGCCACGTGCCACAGCCTGATATGTGTAAGGACATAAACGGGAACCTTCTTACGAACGAGCGTGAGGTGATCCAAAGGTGGCGGCAGCACTACGAAGAGCACCTGAATGGCGATGTGGCAGATGAAGATGACGGTATGGTGATGGACCTGGGGGAACGCGCGCAGGACATAATTCTACCGGCTGATTCTATAATTCTACTATTGGCCGGCTGAAGAACAACAAAGCCCCTGGGGTTGACCAACTACCAGAAGAGCTATTCAAACACTGGCTAGAGCGCTGCACTGGGTCATTCCCAAGGTTTGGGAGGAGTTTTGCCGCAGGAGTGGATGGAAGGTGTCGTGTGTTCCATCTACAAAAAGAGCTGGATTGTAGCAACTACCGCGCAATCACATTGCTGAACGCCGCCTACAAGGTACTCTCCCAAATTTTATGCCGTCGACTAGCACCAATTGCAAGGGAGTTCGTGGGGCAGTACCAGGCTGGTTTTAAGGCGAACGCTCTACCATGGACCAGGTGTTCGCCATTCGCCAAGTACTGCAGAAATGCCGCGAATACAACGTGCCCACACATCATCTATTCATCGACTTCAAAGTCGCATATGTTACAATCGATGGAGATCAGCTATGGCAGTTAATTCACGAACATGGATTTCCGGATAAGACACGGTTGATCAAAGCGGCGATGGATCGGGTGATGTGCGTAGCTCGAGTTTCAGGGACATTCTCGAGTCCCTTCGAATCCCGCAGAGGGTTACGGCAAGGTGATGGTCTTTCGTGTCTGCTATTCAACATCGCTTTGGATTAACACGAGTGGTACAGCTATTTGGCTTCGCCGACGATATAGATATTATGGCTAGTAACTTTGAGAAGCCTACATCAGACTGAAGAGGGAAGCAAAGCGAATCGCACTTGTCATCAACACGTCGAAGACGAAGTACATGATAGGAAGAGGTTCAAGAGAAGACAATGTGAGCCACCCACCGCGAGTTTGCATCGGTGGTGACGAAATCGTGGTGGTAGAAGAATTTGTGTACTTGGGCTCACTGGTGACCGTCAAAAATGATACCAGCAGAGAAATTCGGAGACGCATAGTGGCTGGAAATCGTACGTACTTTGGACTCCGCAAGACGCTCCGATCGAATAGAGTTCGCCGTCGTACCAAACTGACAATCTACAAAACGCTCATTAGACCGGTAGTCCTCTACGGATACGAGACCTGGACGATGCTCGTGGAGGACCGACGCGCACTTAAAGTTTTCGAAAGGAAAGTGCTGCGTACCATCTATGGAGGGGTTCAGATGGCGGACAGTACGTGGAGGAGGCGAATTAACCACGAGTAGCACGAGCTGCTGGGAGAACCATCCATCGTTCACCCCGAAAATCGGACGACTGCGGTGGGCCGGGCACGTAGCCAGAATGTCAGACAGTAACCCGGTGAAAATGGTTCTCGACAACGATCCGACGGGCACAAGAAGGCGAGGTGCGCAACGGGCAAGGTGGATCGATCAGGTGGAAGATGACTTGCGGACCCTCCGTAGACTGCGTGGTTGGCGACGTGCAGCCATGGACCGAGCCGAATAGAGAAGACTCTTATATACCGCACTATGGTCTCTTCGGCCTTAGTCATAATAAATAATAATGATAATAATGATAATAATACAAATTAATATACAGATCTAGCATTGGCATTGAGCAAATTCGTAGGTGGTACAAGCCTGGACTTTTGTATGAGAGTAGCATCACTTTCATCCGTTACCACCTGTATTGATTTGAGACTAATCACTATCTCTTAGATGGAAGCAAATCACTCTCCAATAGTTGAGATCTGTCCTTGCCAGTGGCCACGTCCCACAATAGCGGAAACTCAGACAAAATCGCGAAGCTCGTATTTTTTTAATTTCATATGTATATTAAATGAACTGATTTCAAAATTTGATGATTGTAGCTTGTAAATTTAGTTTTTTTGTGGCCTGTTGGAGTTAATGCCGTAAAGCATCTCCCTAACATATTTATATGACGAAAGAAAATTTGCCTAAACTTTATTCGGAACGATTTAGTCTCATACATTAAAATGTATTTTTTTTGCCTATTTTCCGGTGGTTAGTGTGTTGATTTGCTCCTGGCTGCTCCAAAGCTGGAGATTCACTGATTAATTATTTTAGAGCGTCTTAGGGGAAATGCTACAAGGTTAGAAGAATAATAGTCTTTTAACCTTGGAGATTCACTGTTTCAATTTTAGAATGAGGACGTTGTCACTGTTTCAGATCTTAAGGCATGGGCTTCCGGAAGTACTTGAGTAGCATAGTAACTATGTGTTGGATAACAATTCTTTTTGGTGAAAAATTCGAGCAACATATTAGGTTTTGTCCGCCATTTGTATGGGGCCCGCCACTGCGTGTCCTTGCGAACACTGAGGAAGGGGAAGGATGGTTAGTTGGTCACCTACTTAGGTAAGAGGCAGAGAACTCTGCGATCTCTCATAGGTGTCACGGGAGGTTTTGGAAGTGTTGCTGTGGAAGGCTATAAAAGCAGACATCGTTTTGGTAGAACGTAATAGATAAGATGAGCATGAGCATGAGCATGATTGACCGCCCACGGTTGCTACTCCGTTATTGCCAGATCAGCTGTAATTACACAGAGAACCAACAGATGATGTTTGGGACTAGCATCATCTTCAATGTGTAAAAACTAGTGACCCAAAAATAAAGCAATACCAGCGCCGGCCGTGTCTGAATGCAGGTCAATTAGGAAAAGGGTAGGAAATTGTTGACGTGATACTCGCTTTGATGGAAGCCGACGAGTCATCTGCACTCCCACGAGAAATCACTGGGATGTTGGATATATGGAGTAGGGAATGTAGCAGGGTTCGTTTTGGTAAACGGTTTGCCGGGTGTAACGTGTAGTTTGATTAAGGCTGAGCAAAAACACAATCGAACGCGCACTAATTAAATGAGTTACTGACCGCACAAAGCAGAACAAAGTATTTCGATGATCGTGCGATCGTTCTGCGTGGTCAACAAAACACAATCGGACGCGCACTGATTTTTTTTCTAATCCCCCGCACAAAGCAGAACAAAGATCCGATGATCGCACGATCGTTCTGCATGTAGTCAACAAAACACGATAGTACACGCACTGATTTTTTGCTTATAACCACACGCACAAAGCAGCACAAAGATCCGATGATCGATGTTCGAACGAAGCATAACAAAAACACTATCGAACGGGCACCGAATAGTTTGCTTTACAACCAACTAAATAAGACAGAACAAAACAATCCGGACTCCACGAACATTCTTTGCGCATTACGGGAACACGACTGCGAAAACCGGAACAAAATAATTTGAACTCAAAATTCGTTCTTTCAAAAATACGATTAAACGCGCACTCTATTATATAATTCACTATTTTATGAATTATAGAAACAAGTATTTGAATTATTTCCACTTCTAGTACATATGTTAAATTATACATTTTGAATACAGTTCATACTACACTAGAAAAAAGACATAGAGAAAGAAATTTTGAGCGATAGATATAATATATGAAACATTTGTAGATAATGGGGTTATATGAGGTTTGAGTAGACAAACAAAGGAATAAAAATCCTTAATTTCTAACACGTTGCAGAATTGTCTTTTCTTTACAATCAAAGTTATTGTGATATTGTGTTACTTAGAAAAGTACAATAAAAGAAACAGATTGTCATGAGAATTTAAAGTTAGTTAGTCGGAAACCAAAACTATTGAAAAACTAAATCAACATAGTTTAGGCTTACAGTAACAAAATGTATGATTATTATTTTCTCTACAAAGGATCGTCTATCTAGAGAAAAGAGTATGAACTATCAGTATTGAAATTTGAGATGTCGAAAATGCTGAGTGTGTAACCAAAATGTGCCATATAGAAAAATTCTAAAGAAAAAAAAAATCGGAAAAAAAAGCAATAATTCACATGACAGTGTTAGGCAATAATCAATTCTATTTAATTAACTGACCTTTGATCTTTCCTATGTATTTTCCAACTACACTCAACCAGCATTTCAGGACCGATCCGCGACCCGGGCGCAACCCACCCTGCAAACATCACTGTTTTGTGGATTCCGTTGAAAACTAACGTTTTCTTCCAAAACTGATTCCTTTACCTCTATCAGGTAAGCATATTCTGTCGGATACATATGGTTTTAACAGGAAACGCTCACTCAAGCAGTAATTCGCCATCCAATGCTTGTTTACAAAACAAGTCACGCTCAAATCACAGATCGGTCCCTATATGTCAGATTCTTCCACAATTTTGTATAGGAATACACGGAAATCCGTACAAATATTGTATAATGCCTTACAATTTTACAAGCTTTTCTGCAATTTACTTATAAAAGCTTAGGTTCCTCCAGCAGACTTGCGAGCAAAGGCGTAGGAACGCCAATCCGGCGATGGTTCGAAGTTCGACTCTCTTTCCGGTCTAGGATGTTTTCGGGTTGGAAACCCTCTCGACACCCCGGGCATAGTGCATCCATTGCACCCACCACACAAGATGGGGGAAAAAGCCTTCAATTAATAACCGAGGAAATGCTAATAGCAGCCAAGCTACAGTTGGAATGTAGAGCCATAGAAGAAGAAGCTTTCAATCTAAATCTCGCAATGTCGCACATGGAAGCTTTCACACAGATTCTGACAGGCAAACAGAACCAAAAAATACTTCCGCTGTTTGAGTATACCTTCTATAATATACGAGGAAGGCATCGCCACTACTGTATGAATTAAATTGTATTTTGTGGCAAGTAAATGGATTTGGAACAGCTTTTCTTAGATTTGTTAAGTTGAGTTACCTGATCAAAATATGAATTATTTAAATATAATTGAACGTGAAAAAGTTTGCCTTCACTGGAGTCATTCCACGTCATATGCTGTTTTAGAAGGTTGGCGCCAAACTTCCGAATTTATGCGCAATGTAGAAATAGCGGTAAAAATTAAACGACCTCATCACTACAGATTTGGAAATAGTTAGAACGTACCTGCATTCGACTAAAATCTTACCAAACTATGGATCCTGAGTCATTCACCGGAAGTAGAAGCGGAATGTTAAAACTTCGTAGTTTACCCGCAGCTAAATGGTTAAGGTCCAGGTCCAATGACATTAAATTCTTCGTTCTTCGGGTACATTTGAATCATTACTACAAACTTATATATTTTATCACTTGAGAACAAATTTAAGAAAATTTTCAAATTTTTTGACGGGAAAAACTTTTAGCGAAGACAAAAAAAAACACGTCCACCTAACGCCACGACATACTACGATCCGTCGGTAGAACGTAATAAATAAGATAGAAATACAAAGTAGGATAGGGACGAGCCTGGAATCGACCTCCTGCTTAAAGGGCAGAAAGTGGTAGTCACTAGACCACCGAGCTCGTCTGGATCTGGTCCGAATGAAATAAAATTCAGCTAGAGCAACTGTTCGGCACTTTATCTCATAGCTTTCAGCTTCATTCCATCAAAAACAAAGCAACGAAAAAGAATTTGATCTGTTTCTCATTTTTGTGATTTTTAGCAAAAAACCGATGAGATTGGTGCTTTATTTATTTGTTTTGCGATGAGGTGAATGCATGTTCAGTGAGATGGAAAATGGGAAAGTTAGATCTACTCTACTACTTCTTCTTCTTATTGGCATTTCATCCCCCACTGGGACATTGCTGCCTCGCAGCTTAGTGTTCATTCAGCACTTCCACAGTTATTAACTGCGAGGTTACCATTACCGCATTCGTCTATCATGAGGCTAACACGATGATACTTTTATGCCCAGGTAAATCGAGACAATTTCCAATCCGAAAATTTCCGGCATCGGGAATCGAACCCAGCTATCCTCAACATGGTTCTTGCCTTTTTCGTACAACGAAGTTGTACCGAAAGGCTATCATTTCACTCCGAAAACGAACTTTTTATAGAAGCCTCTGAGACCCATAGTGTTATATACCAATCGACTCAGCTTGACGAACTGAGCACATGTCTGTCTGTCCGTGTGTATGTATGTGTGTATGGGTGTGCACAAAAGCTTGAAAAAACATTAGACAACCTTTCGCATAGTAATCCTTAACCGATTTTCTCGCAACAAGTTTTATTCGACAGGGGACAAAGCCTTGTTGATCACTATTGAATTTGAAAACGATCGGTTATTGCGTTTAAAAGTTATGACGAAAATGGTACATCGAACCATGTAAGCCCCATATAAGGTTGGTGTCTTAACTAAATGCGAGAAAGGAACCACCAACGCTAGGTGGATTAATCTGGGTTTTGTGTTATTACCCACAACATTGTTTTGCTAGGCTAAGGAGGGTCTCTAAGGTTGGGTTAGACCTACAACACAGCTATGTTTCTAAATGTACCAATGTACCATCTAGTGAATGTTTTTGTTAATTTGGTATTTTATCTACAAAAATCATCCAAATCTATACAATTTTGTTGGAGAATCTAAAATTCGTTGCTTGGATGATAGACTGATAAATGAGAAAAAAAATGTTTCCATAAAGATATAGGGGGAATGACGGCTTTGGCAGGTTTTGTTCTATTATTGGCAGGGTTTTTTTATGACTGACTAGGCCTAAACATTCTTTGCATATCAAAGAATATTGTGGCCAAATTTCATAAAATTTGGTCGACAAAAACCCCCCTGCCAATAATTGAACAAAACCTGTCAAAGCCGTCTTTCCCCCTAAATAAAATGGTGAAGAAATGAAGTTTAGTTTTGTAAATATATTCCAGAGATTCCAACTGACTTCATTGTGCGGAGTAATGAAAGGGCAGCAAGGATGGTTTATCGCATTCAAACTGTGCGTTTTTAAGGAATTGTGCCACACTATTATGGAGCACATTTTAAGCAAAAGAAGGTTCAAATCATTCTGCGTTTAAGTTGAGGGTCAACGAACGACCGGGCCTACATGAAGGTACCCAGCGGCGGCACAAGTTCATTGTTCTAGTGCCGCAGGCTAAATAATTGCCAATGGCTGTGACGTGTCGCAGGGGCGCGCACATGGATCCGGATGGGTAACTATTATGCAATTAGATATCGATTTTTCAATGCCATTCAATTATTTATACATTATGCGAAACACCAAGCGTACAGCGAGCCACAATGCATCTAGCAGACGATCGGTCGTCAGTCATCGGCAGAGCTGCGGTTTCGGTCACACGCGATACGGTTCATTGACAGTCCATTCTTCCTCAAACAAACGACCGTTCGTGCCTGTGCAGAATGCGGTTCTATCGATTTTACGCAATATATAGAAGGTATGAGTTAGCAATTTTAGATAATAAAAGAGGTTATTATTGTTTTGGCACATTTAGTTCTACAGACCGACTGTGCTCTAAATCACCTGATCAATCAGTTAATACAATCTACAGAATTGATTCAACTTACTTCTTGCACTCCTATATCATGAGTCTAACACGATTATACTTTAATGGCCAGGAAAGTCGATAGAACGGGAAATGTCATGGGATTAATTTGCTACATCCAACCGGCGGTTGTTAAATTTTCTAACAATTTTGTATAAGAATCTACCAAAACCTGTATAAGATCTGGGCATATGCGAAATTGTTAGATTCTTATACAAAAAATGTAAGCGCACAAACAAATATTGTTAGAAAAGCTTACAAAATTGTTAGATTCTTATACAATACTTGTATAAGAATCTAACAATTTCGCATATGCCCAGATCTTATACAGGTTTTGGTAGATTCTTATACAGAATTGTTAGAAAATCTAACAACCGCCGGTTGGGTGAAATTATTTTTTTCACAAATTATTTACAATTATGTTTTCGATATAAACATGTAACCCTCAAAGGACCCGAAAACTTTTTCAAACAGGTAATTTCTCTAAATATGATATTGGTGGCGTGAGAGCCGAATTAGTGTCAAATGACATTAATGTCATGACATTCTGTGACATTTTTTTTAAATTTCGCACTCATGGCTCACACTTTGTATTTAGAACAACAAAACGACAAAGTTCCAAGACCTTTTAAGTACTACATGTTAATCAAAAAATCCGAACTGTAAATTACTTTTGAAAAAAGTGATTAGGAAATTAGTAATAGCAATGCCATGAAATTTTTTTGACATTTCCCACCATTGCTTCCAACACAAACATGCCTCAGACTGGATTTGAATCCAGCTATCTGCATCATGGTCTTGCTTTGTGAACGCGCATCTTACCGCTAGGGTAAGGGAGGTGATATTTACACAGTTTGATTTTTTTTCAAAGTAATTCCAATAACTCAATCCTGATACACTAAAAAATGCTATAAGCTATAATTTTCAGCTTTAAAAAAATGTTAAATGGTCTTCGTCGGAGTTGAAATACCCACTCTTGAGCCTATTAATAGTTCCAAAAAGTTTGTTTTTGGAGCGATCATATAGCCTTTACGTATACTTAGTATGCGAGAATGGCAAAAAGTATTTTAACATGTTGTTTCATAAAAGAAGAAATGTGTATGCTTCGGAATATAAACATTGACTTTTTAGTTGAAACAGACGAATCGACGGATTCGCGATGTTGTACCAAAATTAATAAGAATGTTCAACCGAAAAAAATTTAACGCATCTGAGAGGTTGGCCTTTGATGGTCGAGCACTCCGTGTTGTCCGGAGCAAAACCGAATGTAATCTCGTACTTCATTACTATGTCTGAAACTCGATTATGCATATGCACAAAATGTGATAGAATTAGTTCGGAAAAGTTATTGGAGGGTAACCGCTCCCTTCGGTGGGGTTTGATCCCACGAAACCAGTACGCTGGACAGGTGCTTTCCCTACTTCGTAATTCATTCCAAGCCGTTCGTTATTGGGCCGCCAATCACCGGTCTCCCCACAAACAGGCCGCACGCGCATCTTCCTCAATTGCACACAGCCAGCGAGCGCACGGTCTACCCCGGAGTCGACGTCCAGGTTCTCTGCTTAACAGCACTTTTGCTGGTCCAGTCCACTGTAATCTACCGTATTTTATCTATCATCCCATGATTTTTATACACCTTGTATAACCCGTTATTTATGCGTCTGCGCCTATCACCATTTTCAACCACGCCGTCAAATGATGAGCTAAATGATTTCCGCTATATCAGATCGCATCGTACCTTCGTGCTGTGCGGTTCTTTTCTCTCTTTGCCGAAGGAAGTTTTTAATACTACCCGTAGCTATTTTAATTTCAACAGTGCGTCTCAGCGCTATTTCGATCTTTGCTTGGACTCGTGCCTTCGTTTTACGTTGGACCCGTTTGCGGAAGCAAAATTCCGACAACACACAGAAGAATCTTGCAAGAATGAAACAACTATTTCTATTGTTGCATCAAACAACGCGGATATTGTTGTTTCAATTTTCAATGTTGTTGTTAGAAAGCATGGTTGAAACAAATATATTTGAGAGTTGAATTGGCTATCGCGTATGGTTGATTTAATCCTATTTGTGGTTGTATCAACAATTAATATTGTTATTAATAAATCAATATTGTTGATTTGAAGCAGAAACTGGTTGTTTGTACCGTATTTTTTTCTCCGTGACGCTAGCGACAACATCAACGCCAACAGCACGAGAAGTGGTAGGCACTGCACAGAGGCGACCCAGAACGGGTTGATTTGATGTGGAGTGTCTGAGAGTGCCAGACGAGAAGAACGTTACCAGAAGCCGGATGTTGGTGTCGGGTACCCGATCGAATAGAGATCGGTACAAGGAAGCAAGAGCAGCCGAAAAATGAATCCACAGAAGGAAGAAGAAAGAGTACGAAGAACAAGTTATTAGTGAGGCGCAGGAAAAAATGGAGCAGAACGATATGCGGAGATTTTATGAGTCTGTCAATGGCGTGCGGAGAAAGACAGCGCCATCTCTCGTCATGTGCATCGACCAACAAGGGAATTTACTGACAGATAAAACCGAAGTGGTGGCCAGGTGGAAGCAACACTTCAAAACTTTGTTGAATAGTGGAAGTGACGTTGCATCGGTGAACAGAATAAAAATTAGCGACGATGAACAAGCTGTGGAGTCACCGAGAAATGGCGCCCATCCACCAGAACATGGTCTATCTGGTTGCAAGTTTCATCATTTGGGTGCCTCCAGGTGTGCTTTCGGATATTCTTTCGTGCAAAGTATGTGCTACTGATGGCCATCTCTCTGGCAGCAGCGAAATTTACCGTAGGCCGTTGTCATTGGCAGCGGAGTGAAGGCTCTCCCTACCGATTATGGGACAGAAAAAGTCCTCTCTACCGACCTGAGCGTTAGCGTCTCCGATAACAATTTTCACGTCATGCTTTGGGCACTCTCCATAGGCTTTATCAAGACATTCATAAAACGTGTCCTATACCACACTAGATGAGGTTAAAAAGCTATTAAAGAGCTGACAATCAATAAGGCTGCGGGGAAGGTCCAGCTCCCGGCTAATCTCAAACATGGCAGTGAGCAGCTTTATGAAGTTCTGCACCATATCATGTCGATCATCTGGTCGGCCTCATTTACCCTCTCTTTACGAAAAGAAGTGCGCCAATTACCGAGGAATAACCCTCCTTAATTTGGCGTACAAAATCATGTCCAGTATTATGTTCAACAGATTGAGACCGCTTAAAGAGTCCTTCATCGGCGCATACCAAGCAGGTTTTCGTGAGGGCTAATCAACGACGGATCAAATATTTACCCTGAGATAATTTCCGGAAGTACAACTTGCAGACGCATCATCTGTTTATTGATTTCAAGGTGGCGTACGATTCAGTGAAACGGAATGAATTATGGCAAATTATGCTTGAACATGGTTTTCCGGCAAAACTGATACGGCTGATTCGTATAACGTTGGATGGATCGAAATCAAGTGTAAGGGTTGCGAAGAAATATCGACGTCATTTGTTACCTTAGATGGATTAAAGCAGGGTGAAGCACTATCGATTCTACTGTTCAATATAGCGCTCGAGGGAGCGATTAGGAGAGCTGGTGTGCAAAGAAGCGGTATCATTATCACAAGATCGCATATGCTCCTGGGATTTGCGGACGATATCGATATTATCGGAATTGATCGCCGTGCCGTGGAAGAGGCTTTTGTGCCTTTAAGGGGGAGACAGCGAGGATTGGATTCACGATCAATTCCAGCAAAAAGAAGTACATGGTCGCTGGCAATCAACGTGGATTCATTAGTGGTGGTCTGGGAGGGAGATTCAGATTCAAAAAATATGAATGTCAGTGCAGACCTAACTTTAGCTGTCATGAAACGTCACCGCAGACCTAGCTGAAAATGGTTAATAAATGGGGAGTATCGATACTGATAATTTGCTTGAAAACTATAAAAACCAGAAAATTATATTGAACATTATCAATCTATATTTGAAACGACCGTTGTTGAACAAAAAAAGCCTAATAAAATCGAACAGTGAAACTTGTTTGAAAATGGTGTCTATTGTAAAGTTAAAATGAGACGTCTAGGATACATCTTCTTGCAATGATTCCCTTTCCTCATCGCTTATTAATTCATTCTGCATCGCTCGTTTCACGTTCTTCAAAGTCAACCCAATCCGCAGCTACAGTAATTTTTTTTCTTGGTTTTAATCGTGAATAGTCGGGTTTTGACGATTTGAAAAAAATCTGTAAAGTGTTCGTCGTCCGAATCTGGCATATATGGTGCATGGAAGAGAGATTTCGCTTTGCAACTTCCCACCCGTTGTGAAACAAGCTACTTCGAAATGCAAAAGAAAACAAAAATACATTTGCCAACATATATAATCAGTCCTTGCCAACCATTTCTTTAAGTTTCTTCAAAATTCTTCATATCCAATTTTAAAAGTTTTCTTATGAACCATCGATAGCGATCGATGCATTCCATAAAGAATTTAAATTAAATTGCTCAAAAAATGCAAAGGATCTTTTCCAAAATATCGATACCGTTAAAACGGGTCAAACGATATGATTTTTCACCGCTATACTTTATCGATCTGTCAGAATTTTTGATAAGAATTTAATTTTAGGTTCTTCAGAGGAACATCGAGAGTTTTCTTTTATGCAGATTTTTATTTATTTATTTATTTGCTCAATCATTAATCGAACCTGGAAGAAAGAATACTGTAGAACATTTGCTCAGAGATCTTAATCATTAGACTACAATGTAGTTTTGATTGGTAATAGCTAAATTGCATTAACATTCTATCCCATGTCATTTTCATTCAAATATAATCAATATGTGAGGGAATTATTTTCCTTACCCCAAAACATCAATTACCGGCAATGTCCTTGTGAAATGGTTCTTCATGACGACAAGGCTATCCCTTCATTATCAAAAAGCTAATGTCGTTTCATTCAATAACTTTTTATCTCAAGAATATAAACTTCTGGAGATAAACAAACGCCACAATACCGATGATTCGATGAACAAAAAGGGATGAAGGTGTAGGGTGATCAATGTATTTTGAACATCTGAATATATTTTGGACTTATGGCTATATTTTGTTTATTTAGTTCCATAAATATAGTTCGACATGTGATTATGAATAAGGCAAAATAGACACATGTCCCTATCTGTTCAAATAAAGCTAAGTAGTAAAACATGCAAAATATATCCAAAAGTCCAAAATATTTTTAAATGTCCAAAATACATGATTTACCCTAGTGGTGATCATTTATGAAATTATTTGTCAAAATATATCATTGCGTTGATATTGTACTTTATTAGAAATCGTTTTCCGTTTCATGAATGCTCATGTCGTTATTGCAAAGTGGTAAGGATGTTCCGGTGTTCATCTTCAAAATGCTTTTTCAAACTATATCATTGCATTGATATTATGATATCACGAGAATTTAGATAACGATTCATTATTATTAGGAATAAATTTGTGTGAAGAAATATCGACAAAATGATCAAATTTTATATAAATGACTTTGAATGAGTGTTGGTTGTTGAGTTGGTCGAGATACATGCTGACAAGAGATTCGTGTTTTATTTATCCACCGCATTTTGTGATTCCCTTTATAGGGAAGCGAAAAACGACTATGTTCCGGATACTTCTTAATTCAATACTCCGAGAGAGAGAGAGAGTTTCACGAGACACTTCATATTTCAAATTCCCGCACTCGGAACGTTATCTGAAACTCGAGAAAGTCACGCACCGGCTTCAATGAAATCAACGAAAACATCGATGACACGCAAAACAAACATTGGTCAGTCCGTGTGACGCTTGATTTGGTATATTTTGCTCGTCGGTAATTTTCTTGCGTCATGACGTTTAATTTTATTGTTATTTCGTGTGTAGTATCTAGATCTCCCTCCCAGGTGGTGGTGATAGTGAAATGGCGCTGGATGGTGAAGAATTTGAAGTGGTGGAAGAATTTGTGTATCTTGAAACATTAGTGACGTGCTACTCTGACTCTTCCTGTGGCTTTATACGGCCATGAAACATGGACGTTAAAGGAGACTGATCGGAGAGCTTTCAGAGTGTTTGAGCGTAAGGTACTGCGGACAATACTCGGCGGTAAACAGAAGACCGGTATCTGGCGGCGTCGCATGAATCACGAGTTGTACCAGGTGTATAAAGGGCTGGATATTATTAAGCTTATACAACACGGCAGACTACGGTGGGCTGGACACGTTGTTCGTAAGAATGTCAAGCGGAGATAATGTTCAGTTGAAAACCCGGAAGAGGCCGCAGGATTTGTGGAAGGCCGTGTACACGATGGCTTTTTGCAGTTGAGGAGGACCTGAGGGCGCTCAATGTTCAGGCCCGATCAGGAGAAATTGGCTCATTAATACTTAATTCTGTCATTGATACCATACTCTGTTATGAACTAGCCCTGCATAAGAGGTAAAATACCAAAAACTAATATGCACAATACTTAAGCCATAACAAACTCAGTTATTAAATTGAATTTCAATACCAAATGCATAACCAATTATTATTCGTTTGGTATTGAAATACCTAAGCATGATATGCCTCAAGTATTCTGCATATAAGTTTTTGGTATTATTTTGTGGTATTTTACCTTCTATGCAAGGCTAAATCATACCAATTTCTGTTATCGGGTTCGTCACTCCTGCTCGGGGGGCGACTCCACTCCAGGATCGAGTCCACTGGAGAAGAATTCTCCATTCGGCGTAGGTTCATCAAAGAGCTGTAGCCCATCAAGTATCAAGTAACTAACCAAACTCAACAGATAGCTTGTCCCAAAGCCAGCGCAAAGCATGTATATTCGACAAGAAGCCCTCTAAATAATTAGGTCTTCTCTGTTTTGCAGTTAATAGTTTCGATTCTTTTTGTGCCTGCAAAAACATAAATTAGAGTAAATGGCTGAGGATGGTTCAAGATAATCAATTAGTTGGGTGGTGATATATATGGGTTCCGACACATTTTTTTCTAATGAAAATACTAGTGTTAAATATGAACAATTTATTACATAATCAGTTAAGCAATGGTTGTTTTTAGTTCCACATATCTATATTCTATCGAGCCTAAGGTGAAATCGATTAAGGATGTATAGAAAACAGGACATAAAATTATTTATGAAGAAATAATGGCTATATAATTAAAGTCTCAAAACGCACAAATAAGAATTAGTAAGGAAATTACATTTTTAACAATTTGATATGAAATTTACCTGTTCTGGATCAAAGCATGACTTATTCGTAAAATACATGTTCTGCAGAACTTTCTCAGCATTTTCCAAGAATTCCCAATGGCATGAGTTTTCCGTTATGGCAGCACGATATAACTAAAAAAACAATATTCGTTACAAAATTGTTTTATTTTTCAATTGCAACTATATAAACTATACCTTTGTTGCATTCTTCTTAATACTTCTAGAATTAAATGTATCGAACAACTTATCGTGAAACTCTGCAAACTTGGCGGTGCCCATAACATCATCTGAGAGTTTTCCAGTTTCAGCATAGTATAGTATTGTAGGCCGCTTGCTACAGATGTGCTGAGAGTGCGTGCAGCTTGTGCTACATTCATGCTTGTGAACGGTGCCAGATTGTCAACCTTGTCTGTTAGTTTTGGTTCTAGCCCAGGCTCTGCATTTTGATCAACTCGGAAAAGTTCTTGAATGTGCATATATGAGGTAATGTTCTTTTCAAATAATGCTTTATGCTTCGTCAACATATTTTTCGCATTTTTTAGCAAATGTGGGCTGTCAAAGATAATGGCTATTTCGCCACCATCAATTTTCCAAACCGTATGATTAACCGTCACTCCTATCTCTCGAACCATTTTCACATTTGTTGTGCCTTGATCTAGAACAAGTAGCACTGGGTGAAGTCCGTATTTCCGAGTAGCCCTTACAGTTTCCTCGACAAAGGATTGTTGCACAACACTTCCAAGGGTATGGTGACCCAGCAAATATCCTATTGGCTATTATTTAGAAAGGGAGAGTACATTATTATGGTAATACTTAATATTGCAGCTAGTTAAAGTTGAAATTAACTTTGATAATGAAATAAATTTACCTGCTTGAATGGACGGTTTTTAAGGCTACCAGTATCAGATTCAACTTTACTTAAATTAGATATCACAACCGCTATAGCTTCAGATACAAGGATGAGTGGATTTTTTTTTTTCGATTTTACGCTTCACTCCATCGTTGGGAAATCAGGCGAATGTATCTGTTTTTTCATTGTAGGTTAATTCTTGCTTCAAAGACATGCCATCAATTTAGATAGCCACGACCTTTTCTTTATTCTGAAGGTTCCGTGTTTCAAATTCGAGTCGCTTCAATATTCGGTCGTTTATTCCAGGTTTAATATGTACATCACTGTTCCATCTCCGAACAGTCATTTTGCTTGGCAACATAAGTACCTTGGAATTTTGTATGTAACGGTAAGCGGCTGGACCAGCAAGATATGCTTCAATAGGAAATTTTCTCATTTGGCTATTGTATCTTTGGCTTTTAGGAGTTCTGGTTGCATTGATCAAGCTGTTTTGTACCACTGGATTTGATTTGATCGACCGTAACAGTTTAGAAAAAAGATATTTTAGTTACTAGATAAATATTGTCGCTGTCGTCGCTGTCCGGAACATCTTTTGCTGGCGAGGATAGGGGAGCTAAATGTCAAAGAAGGAAAATCCATACGATTTGACAGCTTGGTACCAAACATGTTCCGGACAGCAGAACAAAGGGAACCGAAGCGACAATCTTTATCTAGTAACTAAAATATCTTTTGTTTAGAATCCGTAGACTGTTGCTGTTGTAGTCGTTTCAACTTAGTCTTCAAAAGTTTAGTGGTGTTTATGTTCTTCAGCATTGATTTAAATCTCTACTTATTTTTTTTATCAGATGCTCTCAATGTTTTCCGTAGATCAGCTACGGTACTTTTAAGAACAGCATTAGTCTTTTTCTCTTGGAAATACAGGGTCTTGTAATCTATTTCGAGACTACCCATGTCATCATTGATCGTGAAAAGAATCGTGAAGCATGAATAGATGAATAATCCTCGGTATGCTGTACACTCGTGTCAAGGAATTCGGATTCTAGCTCAGATTCGGACACAGAAATTTGATTTTGCGAATAATTCAATTCTACTGGAGTCATTTCCACTTCTACAGTTCGCCAAGATTAACTTGTAGATGAATCTTCGAAAGAATTACTTGCAAAGGACTGGAATGATTCGTTGATATCATTCGGATCAGCATACTCGTGTAGCCTTGTATTGTACTTTTCTTCAAGATCCGGTGATCTACATGCTTTGACCCACAGTAAACACCTGTTCCATGTTGAAGTATGAGATATTTTGACTGATTGAGGATAATTTGTTCCTCATTTTACTTACCGGTCAGGGTCCTGTGGGAATCTATTGAAGGTTTTCGAATAGTTCCTGTATCGGGAACTTCTACATTAGTACATTTCGCACCTCGCACCTCGTGTCCTCAGGAGACGGCTGCATCCGAATCAGCCGTCTCCAGCTGCTGCTCGATCCGCAGCAGCTCCGAAGCACTACTGCTTCCCGCGAAATACATCACAAAACTGAAGCTGACTCCGCTCATCGGTCACTCACACATCTGGCACTCGTGTCCAATGTATATGCCCTCTTATTCTGTTTATATTTATATTATCAATACCCGTCTCAATCCCTACATCTTCCGCCTGTTCTACTCTCTTATAGCTTCATTATCATTATTTTGTTCTACTATTTAATTCAATCTACTATTTTATAATGAGTTTTTTTTTCAGTTGCGAGCTTTTAAGTTCCGACCGAACAGAGAACTGTGACATTCATGAGATTAACAACAAATTAAAAAACCCAGATTAATCCACCTAGTGGTGATGGTGCCTTTCTCGACCTTCGTAAAATGTGTGTGCTTGAAAATAGATGAGCTAGTAGCTAAGAGTAAAAAAAAACAATTTCTTTGCCCGTTCTACGAAAATCGGATTATTTCAAGAAAAGATATTGTAGATCCAGTTGAAAACCGAAAATCATATTTTGACCCATTCCCGGATGTCGCAACTGCATCGCGAGTGGTGCACGACTATGGCACAGATGCTCACTACTCGCGATGCAGTTGCAACATCCGGAAATGCGAGAAAATGCGATTGTCGCGAGACCTCGGTTCGGTTTTCAAGTTGATCTACAATATGCTAATAAGAATTTCGACATTTTTTTTCCTTTTCCAATCTTTTTGACGTACATACCCCTGTTATATTTTACCCAGTTATATATTTTAAGGATATCATTTTTGGATATTTGTTAAACTGAAGTTCCGACTACACAAAAAGAAAACGAAAATGTCACTCCCAGCAAGCGAGCGGCAATATTTGTTATAATATAAATGTCAAGACCGTCCTTCTGCCAAACTCCCGTATGGAGAGGGAGGGAAGTGTATCAGTGTGAAAGCATCCGATAGTTCGTTTTCGGAAAGAAATTATAGCCTTTCGGTACAACTTTGTTGCACAAGAAAGGCAAAAAGTATTTTGGCCATAATTTCCAATCTGGCCAATTTTCAATAGAAAATAATAGAACAGGATTCCGCGTCTAATGCAATTAGTTGTGAGAAAATCGATTTAGGGGAGAGTGCATTAAAAGTGAGCTAGACTTTTTTACGCGCTTTTTTATAACACAAAGTATTTTGGCCATAATTTCTGTGCCCATAGTCCGATCTTTCAAATTTTCAATAGAAAACAATACGACAGGATTCCGCGTCGAATGAAACTTGTTGCAAGTAAATTGGTTGAGGATAAGTACCAAACAAGTGAGCTAAACTTTTCGCACTTTTGGTGCGCGCACATACACATACACACACAGAGACATCATCTCAGTTCGTCGAGCTGAGTCGATTGGTATATAACACTATGGGTCTCCAGGCACCAGGCCTTTTGTAAAAGTTTCGTTTTGGAGCGAACATATAGCCCTTTCGCATACTTTGTAGGCAAAAGGCAAAAATGGTGTTTCGGCCATAACTTCCGATCCCATAGTCCGAGCTGGCCAATTTTCAATAGGAAACAATGGGACAGGATTCTGCGTCGAATGCAACTTGTTGCGTGTAAATCGATAAAAGTTAGGTGTCCGAAAAATAGGTGAGATTTTTTTGTGATTTTACTATAAAAAAATGTATTTTGGCCATAACTTCCGATCCCATAGTCCGACCTGGCCAATTTCTAATGGGAAACAATGGGAAAGGATTCTGCGTCGAATGCAACTTGTTGCGAGCAAATCGGTTGAGGATAAGTGCCTGAAAAATGAGTGACATTTTTTACGCGATTTTTACGTATAAATTTGTATTTTGGCCAAAACTTTCGATCCCATAGTCCGACCTGGCCAATTTCCAATAGAAAACAATGGGACATGATTCTGCGTTGAATGAAACTTGTTGCGAGTAAATCAGCTAAGAGTAAGTGTCTAAAAAGTGAGTGAGAATTTTTGTTGTAAAAATATATATTTTGGCCATAACTCCGAAGCCCATAGTCCGATTCGGCCAATTTTCAATACGAAACAATGGGACAAGATTTCGCGTTGAATGCAACTTGTTGCGAGCAAATCGGTTAATGATAAGTGCCTGAAAAATTAGTGAGATTATTTTGCGCACACACATACACACACACATACACACACATACACAATTACACACACACATACACACAGACATCACTTCAATTCGTCGAGCTGAGTCGATCGGTATATAACACTATGGGTCTCCGGGACTCCTATAAAAAGTTCGTTTTTGGAGCGAACATATAGCCTTTACGTATACTTTGTATACGAGAAAGGCAAAAAAATAAACTTTGGCCATATCTGTTTAATACCGATCTGTTTAATTTTCAATACGAAACAATGGAACAAGATTCTGCGTCGAATGCAACTTGTTGCAGGCAAATCGGCTAAAAGTAAGTGCCTAAAAAAATGAGTGAGAATTTTTCTTGTCAACAAATGTATTTTGGCCATTACTTCGAATCCCATAGTTCGATTCGACAAATTTTCAATACGAAACAATGGGACAGGATTTCGCGTCGAACAAAACTTGTTGCGAGCAAATCGGTTAAGGATAAGTGCCTGAAAAATGAGTGAGAATTTTATACGTGTTTCTCATGTGAAAAAGTGGATTTTGGCCATAACTTCGAAACCTATAGTTCGATCTGTCCAATTTTCAATACGAAACAATGGGACATGATTCTGCGTTGAATGAAACTTGTTGCGAGTAAATCAGCTAAGAGTAAGTGTCTAAAAAGTGAGTGAGAATTTTTGTTGGAAGAAAATATATTTTGGCCATAACTCCGAAGCCCATAGTCCGATTCGGCCTATTTTCAAAACGAAACAATGGGACAAGATTCCGCGTCGAATGCAACTTGTTGCGAGCAAATCGGTTAATGATAAGTGCCTGAAAAATGAGTGAGATTATTTTGCGCACACACATACACACACACATACACACAGACATCACTTCAATTCGTCGAGCTGAGTCGATCGGTATATAACACTATGGGTCTCCGGGACTCCTATAAAAAGTTCGTTTTTGGAGCGAACATATAGCCTTTACGTATACTTTGTATACGAGAAAGGCAAAAATTAAAAAAATAAACTCATCAAGCTTTTTTGCCTTTCTCGTATACTAAGTATACGGTAAAGGCTATATGATCGCTCCAAAAACAAACTTTTTATAGAAGGCCCGGAGACCCATAGTGTTATATACCAATCGACTCAGTTCGACGAATTGAGGTGATGTCTGTGTGTGTGTGTGTGTGTGTGTGTATGTGTGTGTGTGTGTGTGCAAAACTACTCAAAAATGTCACTCATTTTTCAGGCACTTACCCTCAACTGATTTGCTCGCAACAAGTTGCATTCGACGCAGAATCCTTTCCCATTGTTTCCTATTTGAAATTGGCCAGATCGGACTATGGGATCAAAAGTTATGGCCAAAATACCAATTCATACGAAAAGATCGCGTAAAAAATGTCTCTCGTTTTTCGGGCACTTATCCTCATCCGATTTGCTCGCAACAAGTTGCATTCGACGCAGAATCCTGTCCCATTGTTTCCTATTTGAAATTGGCCAGATCGGACTATGGGATCGAGTGTTATGGCCAAAATACAAATTCATACGAAAAAATCGCGTAAAAATGTCACTCATTTTTCGGGCACTTATCCTCAACCGATTTGCTCGCAACAAGTTGCAATCGACGCAGAATGCTATTCCATTGTTTTCTATTTGAAATTGGCCAGATCGGACTATGGGATCAGAAGTTATGGCCAAAATACAAATTCATACGAAAAAATCGCGTAAAAATGTCACTCATTTTTCGGGCACTTACCCTCACCTGAATTGCTCGCAACTAGTTGCATTCGACGCAGAATCCTGTTCTATTATTTCCTATTTGAAATTGGCCAGATCGGACTATGGGATCAGAAGATATGGCCAAAATACAAATTCATACGAAAAAATCGCGTAAAAAATGTCACTCATTTTTCGGGCACTTACCCTCAACCGATTTGCTCGCAACTAGTTGCATTCGACGCAGAATCCTGTCCCATTGTTTCCTATTTGAAATTGGCCAGATCGGACTATGGGGTCAAAAGTTATGGCCAAAATACAAATTCATACGAAAAAATCGCGTAAAAGATGTCACTCATTTTTCGGGCACTTATCCTCAACCGATTTGCTTGCAACAAGTTGCATTCGACGCAGAATTCTGTCCCATTATTTCCTATTTGAAATTGGCCAGATCGGACTATGGGATCGAAAGTTATGGCTAAAATACAAATTCGTACGAAAAAATCGCGTAAAAATGTCACTCATTTTTCGGGCACATATCCTTAACCGATTTGCTCACAACAAGTTGCATTCGACGTAGAATCCTGTCCTGTTTTTTCTTATTGAAAATTGGCCATATCGGACTATGGGATCGAAAATTATACCATTTTTGCCTTTCTCGTATACTAAGTATACGGTAAAGGCTATATGATCGCTCCAAAAACAAACTTTTTATAGAAAGCCCGGAGACCCATAGTGTTATATACCAATCGACTCAGTTCGACGAATCGAGGTGATGTCTGTGTGTGTGTGTGTGTGTGTGTGTGTGTGTGTATGTGTGTGTGTGTGTGTGCGCAAAACTACTCAACAAAATGTCACTCATTTTTCGGGCACTTATCCTCAATCGATTTGCTCGCAACAAGTTGCATTCGACGCAGAATCCTGTCCCATTGTTTCCTATTTGAAATTGGCGAGATCGGACTATGGGATCGGAAGTTATGGCCAAAATACAAATTCATTTGAAAAAATCGCGTAAAAAATGTCACTAATTTTTCGGGCACTTATCCTCAACCGATTTGCTCGCAACAAGTTGCATTCGACGCAGAATCCTGTCCCATTGTTTCCTATTTAAAATTGGCCAGATCGGACTATGGGATCGAAAGTTATGGCCAAAATACAAATTCATACAAAAAAATCGCGTAAAAATGTCACTCATTTTCGGACACTTATTCTCAACCGATTTGCTCGCAACAAGTTGCATTCGACGCAGAATCCTGTCCCATTGTTTCCTATTTGAAATTGGCGAGATCGGACTATGGGATCGAAAGTTATGGCCAAAATACAAAATCATACGAAAAAATCGCGTAAAAAATGTCACTCATTTTTCAAGCACTTATCCTCAACTGATTTGCTCGCAACAAGTTGCATTCGACGCAGAATCCTGTCCCATTATTTCTTATTTGAAATTGGCCCGATCGGACTATGGGATCAAAAGTTATGGCCAAAATACAAATTCATACAAAAAAATCGCGTAAAAATGTCACTCATTTTCGGACACTTATCCTCAACCGATTTGCTCGCAACAAGTTGCATTCGACGCAGAATCCTGTCCCATTATTTCTTATTTGAAATTGGCCAGATCGGACTATGGGATCGAGAGTTAAGGCCAAAATACAAATTCATACGAAAATATTGCGTAAGAAATGTCACTCATTTTTCAGGCACTTATTCTCAACCGATTTGCTCGCAACAAATTGCATTCGACGCAAAATCCTTTCCCATTGTTTCCTATTAAAATTGGACAGGTCGGACTATGGGATTGGAAGTTATGACCAAAATACCTTTTTCATAAAAATCACAAAAATGTCACCTATTTTTCGGACACCTAACCTTAACCGATTCACACGAAACAAGTTGCATTCGACGCAGAATCCTGTCCCATTGTTTCCTATTGAAAATTGGCTAGATCGGACTATGGGATCGGAAGATATGGCCGAAACACCATTTTAGCCTTTTTATACGAAAAGGCTGTATGTTCGCTCCAAAACCAAACTTTTACAGAAGGCCTGGAGACCCATAGTGTTATATACCAATCGATTCAGCTCGACGAACTGAGATGATGTCTCTGTCTCTCCCACTTCATACGGGAGTTTGGCAGAAAGACGGTCATGAGATTTATATCATAACAAATATTGCCCTCCGCTCGCGTGATGGGAATGACATTTTCGTTTTCTTTTTGTGTAGTCGGAGCTTCAGTTCAACTAACATCCAAAAGTGATATCCTTAAAATATATGACTGGGTGAAATAAAACAGGGTTATGTACGTCAAAAGATTGGAAAAGGAAACAAAAATGTCGAAATTCTTATTAGCATATTGTAGATCAAGCTGAAAACCGAACCGAGGTCCCGCGAAATCGCATTTCCGGATGTTGCAACTGCATCGCGAGTAGTGCGCAACTGTGCCATAGTCGGGCACCACTCGCGATGCAGTTGCGACATCCGGAAATGGGACAAAATATGATTTTCGGTTTTCAACTGGATCTACAATATCTTTGCCATAAATAATCTGATTTTCATAGAACGGACAAAGAAATTTGTCTTTTTTACTCCTAGCCACTAGCTCATCTTTTTTCAAGCACACACATTTTACGAAGGTCGAGAAAGGCACCATCACCGCTAGGTGGATTAATCTGGGTTTTCTACTCATATATGAGTTTTACATAGTTTCAAACCGATTTCCATAGAAAGTGTTCAAATCATGCAATTTAAAATTTCAAATAAAATTCACACACAAACACGTAATTCGAATCTCCAATCAAACCATTAACAACATTCTACGCAACTCTTCGCTTACTTGAACTTAATCTTTGTTACCATTTTCTAACACTGAACTCAAGACAAACACTGATCTCGGAATGCAGTCATGGATAGAACGTACCAGGCTCTAGAACATCAATCTTGCATCAAAATCAGAAAACAATCATCAACAACATTCTACGCAACTCTTTTCTTTCTTTTCCTGTTTGTTTGCATTTTCTAACACCGAACTCAAGACAAACACTGATCTTGGAATGCAGTCATGGATAGAACTTACCAGGCTCTAGAACATCAATCCTGCAACAAAATCAGAAAACAATCAATAACAACATTCTACGCAACTCTTTTCTTTCTTTTTTTTGTTTGTTTGCATTTTCTAACACCGAACTCAAAACAAACACTGATCTCGAAATGCAGTCATGGATAGAACTTACCAGGCTCTAGAACATCAATCTTGCATCAAAATCAGAAAACAATCATTAACAACATTCTACGCAGCTCTTTGCTTACTTTTTTGCCTTTCTCGTATACTAAGTATACGGTAAAGGCTATATGATCGCTCCAAAAACAAACTTTTTATAGAAGGCCCGGAGACCCATAGTGTTATATACCGATCGACTCAGCTCGACGAATTGAGGTGATGTCTGTGTGTATGTGTGTGTGTGTGTGTGTGTGTGTGTGTGTGTGTGTGTGTGTGTGTGTGTGTGTGTGTGTGTGTGTGTGTGTGTGTGTGTGTGTGTGTGTGTGTGTGTGTGTGTGTGTGTGCGCCCACCCACAAAAATGTCACTCATTTTTTAGGTACTTACCCTTAACCGATTTACTCGCAACAAGTTGCATTCGACGCAGGATACTCTGCCATTGTTTCCTATTGAAAATTGGTCAGATCGGACTATGGGCTCGGAAGTTATGGCCAAAATACCACTTTTCTATAGAAAAATTGAGTAAAAAAATGTCACTCATTTTTCAGGTACATATCCTTAACTGATTTACTCGCAACAAGTTGCATTCGACGCAGGATACTCTACCATTGTTTCCTATTGAAAATTGGGCAGATCGGACTATGGGCTCAAGAGTAATGGCCAAAATACTATTTTTATAATGCACGAGAAAGGCACCATTACCGCTAGGTGGATTAATCAGGGTTTTCTACTCTATCTTTACATTTTCTACCACTGAACTCAAATCAACTACTGATCTCGGAATGCAGTCATAGATAGAGCTTACCAGGCTCTAGAACAGCAATCTCACATCAAAATCAGAAATAAATCATCAACAATATTCTACGCCAGTATTTGCTTACAAGTTTTTATTCTTTGTTTACATTTTCTAACACTGATCTCAAATAAATCAATGATCTCGGAATGCTGTCATGGATAGAACTTACCAGGCTCTAGAACATCAATCTTGCATCAAAATCAGAAACAAATCATCAACAATATTCTACGCAACTCATTGCTTACATGTTTCTCTCTTTGTTTACATTTTCTAACACTGAACTCAAATCAACTACTGATCTCGGAATTCAGTCACGGATAGAACCTACCAGGCTCTAGAACATCTCGCATCTAAATCAAAACCAAATCATCAACAATATTCTACGCAACTATTTGCTTACATATTCATACATTGGTACCCTCTCGGGGGAATTACTGTTTACCCTCTCGGGGGAATTACTGTTTACCCTCTCGGGGGAATTATTGTTTACCCTCTCGGGGGAATTATTGTTTACCCTCTCGGGGGAATTATTGTGTACCCTCTCAGGGGAATGATTGTTTACCCTATCAGGGATACCCTCTCGGGGGAATGATTGTTTACTCTATCAGGGATTACCTTTCGGAAAATTATTGTCTAGTTCACACTACTAATAATCCACACTTTGAAATCTATAGATTTAATCCACTTAGTTTATCAGCGCACACATAAATATCTCCAAGCGATATACAAATAATATATATTCAAATAAAATTTCTGGTTGTCTCGAATGAGAAATTTACCTTTTTAAGAAAAATAATTTTTATGGTGTCACACATTCTATTTTTGCAAACAATTTTTTTCCCAGTGTCATACATGTCACAAACGAAAATGGTTTCTGGGCGAATCTGGACGTTGCGGCGTTATCGGTATTGTGGAATCGTAGACGCTTAGGGGTGTTCACACGGTCTCTTTATCTCGTGGGTCGTAACACAGGGATCGGGCAGACCTCGCTACAGGATACCGCCACACGTGCTAAATACTTGTATACAAACTTTTATATAACATAAACAATATTAATTCGTCCGGAACAGTAGTATGAATGATATTTGCGATACTCTTTATATGAATACACTACTACTCTACCTATACATTGCTACACGCAAACAAATGTTGCGGTCGAAACTACCATTCCGAGGGTTAATTTAAGAATACGCACCGACGATTTTCAGCAGACAACAAACCCGTTTGATTTTACCATGCGCACAGTAAAAATCAACTGTGGTCCTGGTGGAATGTTGTTACATGAACTGAATCAGTGGTGAATTTGTCCGAATGCATGGTTAATTTAACTGAAAATTTGTGGTTGTTTTAAAAACATGGCGTAGTCTACAAAATAGTAACCGTTACCATGGAATTTTTTTCTGTGTAGGGTTGGATCCTAGGGTGAAGTACCCAAAACTGTCGATTTAGGGGCTGATCTTCTTGTTATTCCGTTTACAACTTTCATTTTTGTTCAACCCTGAAAGTGACTTCACGGAAGTGTTCACTGCTAAAGCTTTTTAATTCGATAACCAAGTCACCCACAGAGTGCAAACACGTGAGTTTCTTATTGCTACTTTATTGGGGGGTGTATTGAAGTTTTTTGAAGCTGTTTCTAGAACAAATCTAATACATTTCAATTCATGCGTTTTAATTCGCCATAATAATTATTAGGCGATAACAATACTTCCGCCTTACCAACAAGCATTTGTTTACTTTGCTCGATAGGTAGACGGTTTGACAGTTCAATAGGTAGATTTGGCTTCACTCTTTGCGTAACTCTATATATAATAGACTCTGGTAAGTCCTACGTCAGGGGCCTTCCTTAGTCGTGCGGTAAAAAGCGCGGCTACATAGCAAGCCCATGCTGAAGGTGGATGGGTTCGATTCCCGGTGCCGGTCTAGGCAATTTTCGGATTGGAAATTGTCTCGACTTCCCTGGGCATAAAAGTATCATCGTGCTAGCCTCATGATATACGAATGCAAAAATGGTAACCTGGCTTAGAAACCTCGCAGTTAATAACTGTGGAAGTGCTCAATGAACACTAAGCTGCGAGGTGGCTCTGTCCCAGTGTGGGGATGTAATGCCAATAAGAAGAAGAGGAAGAAGTCCTACGTCAATGGAGATCACGATTAGGACTTCATGTTTTGAATGTTAAGAGTTGTGAATAGAACGGAGTATAGTTAGTATCACTACTAAGTGGATTATCTTGGTTTAGGAATTCAGTGTCACAAAACGGTCAATTTAGTCAATTCTTAAACGTATACTTTTATTCCATTTCCCAATATGGACAAGGCTGTTATGAAGCATTTTACTATGATGAATTATGATGAATTTACAAAGATTTCAAGATTGGACAACGATTACAAAACATACATAAAGAAATTGGAAACAACTATTTTTGGCGTACGTACTTTATGAATCATCTGCAAATAAAAAATCCAGTTTTGTTTTAGTCTGAATCGTTTTACTCCTACCTCCCCAACCGACAGAACATCATGTTCATGGCACACAATCCAGTCATACATCGAAGTGGTAGACATTCGCCGAGAATTTCCGCATGCCGTAAAGTTTGTGCCTCTTTCTCTTTCGACACATTGCATTGCATTGTGAACTGTTTGGATTTTGGTGAAAAAGAAAAGTGTAGAAGAAATGACTGAAACCGCGCTTGAATACCAAATTACGAGGCTTCTGATGATGGAGTGGGATTTGAGTCATGCTGAGCCCGATATTTACGAACTCGAAACGCTTTCACTGTCTATCGGATATTAAATTTGTACAGCGCAGACCGGAATGCATCCGAGAGTGTTTGGATTGCTCCGGTAAGGATGAGTTTATGTACTTGCGAACATGAAGGCAGTTCTGTATATAAGTAGTAGGGTGCCGAAAGGGAGCACAAATCCGGCGAATGCGTACTGCGTACTACGTGATGTGTACAATTTGGTGCAGATCCGAAAAGTTTGTCATTTGTTGTAGTTGTTGGTGAAAAAAACCTTCATTGAATAATAGGAAACCGGTCAATTAAATATGTACTGTCATTAAGGAAACAGCAAATCATTTTCAGATACTACTAACAATTTACTTTATAAGTCAAGTAATTGTGAGAGTTTATGAATATTAAACAAAGCATTGCTCTTAACCCAATTGTGTAGTGCTGATAGAATAAAGACAGATCTCAAGGGAATTTCAAATGTTTCTTTCTGTAAAACGAGTTCAACATTTCAAGTTTTATTGAATAAAAAAGGCATATTCAAATTCAAGCTTTTCATACGCACTGTGCGGAACTGTATTGGAAATTGTAGAAGAAGCAACATCGAAGCTTATCTGGATTTTTAAGCTTTTAAAAGGTCGGATATTCCTATCCAATGCGGCGTCGGTAAATATCATAATTTTATCTGGCATGCAAAACCTATAGGCTTAACTCGTGTATTAGTCAGCGCACCTTGCTCTGTAACATCCCTCGCTCTCTATCATCATGCTGAATCCACAGCAGCTCGTATTCCAGCTTTCGAGAGGGGGATTTGCTTCAATGATTTCACATTTTGTATTATCCCGTGTTCTTACGTAGGTACATCTTCTACTCTACGACATGCGGCGACGGCTGTCTGCCGATAGGATCGAATATCATCAGTAGGTTACCGATTGAGTTGCATTACATCAGAATGCAGGTGGCTACTATCCGACCGGCAAATGATATCAACTAAAGGGTAATGCAAGCCTGAATCGTCTCAATTTTAATATGACTATTATTTTCGCCATCGCCTGATTCGCGCAACTGGAACAAATACGCAACCATCCCCCACAGAACATCATAAAATTCGGAATTCACATTCTTGGCGTCATCTTTTCGTTACGATTGCACTTCATGAAGATGGTTGTTTTCCGAGCTTTATTGCAGGGTTGACCTCGAAATCGAATACATAACTCGAGCTGCATATAAATCCCTTACACAATTGCAGTGCCGATAAGATGGGAAGTCGGTGGGAGGGGAGCTTGTTTTGGAATCCATTGATACGCGCCAGATAGCTACAATGCGATCTGCGGAAACGTGCAGTGATTGCGGGGCCATAAAATAATGAAAAGGACGCCTTCCTCCGAGGCGTGTGTGGGAGGGAATTTGCGTCGAGAGTGAGTTTCTGAGCACTCAGAGCAATGAGTGCCATTAGACCAAGGAGGTAGTAAAATGCACGAGTAATTTTTCCCCTCCCGGAATAATGAATGAATGCGGCAAAACAAAACAAAACAATACGATACGTGTGTTGGTTTTGTAGAGGTTAAGGTCGCTGTTTATCGAAGGGTAAGTCAACTGGTTGATTTGAGTTGTTGGTTAAGGCTCTATAAACCGTTATTAATCCGATAATGACGATGATTTTATACGAATCCGCACTAATACTAATAAAGTTTTGAACTAAATTCAATATTTTGGGGCTATTTCCCGACTTACCTCTATCATTGCATATTCATTACATTTTCATATTAATTTTTCACTTATCCAAATTAGCAATTTCTGAGGAATGGCTGGAAAAACGCTGAAAACTGCTTTTTTTCCTGGCCCGGCATTCGTATTTTTATCGAACGCATACTAACTACGAACGTTCGGAGCAAACACATACACACGCACTTGATTTTTCACTTGATCTTTTCCCACTGTTTCCTTGATTTAATCACTCCTAAAACATATTCACTAACTGAGTTTCACATTTTTCTTCAATATTGACTACCAATTAATTCACTTCGCATTCAAAAACTGTCGAAAACTGCTTTCCGAAAATCGAAGTGAGAGACAAATTTGACGACCGTATTGTTAATGCAATAAAATACGCAAGACTCAAATTCACTAGCGCAATAAGTGAAATGGTGAGTACAAAATCTACGCGATGCAACTTCATTCAATCCGAACAATACAACGTATACGCCAGCCAACACGCAAGCAAAGGTGTGCATACACAAGAAAATAATCATCTCTTTCCCGTTGCCAGATTTGTTTATTGGAAAAAATCATTGCAGTTTGGCAGATTTAACAAATATACCAGAAATAAATATTTAAACATGTTATGTAAGCTTTCGATAAACTCCACGTGGTGAAAAAAAAATTTAAACCGATAACTACCCATATATTTGATACACCGTGAACATGTGTTATGATATATAATGTGACCAGACGTCCCGCGTTTCGCGGGACAGTCCCGCATTTTCACTATTTGTCCCGCGCTGAAAAGCGTCCTGCGAAACGTCCCGCATTTAACATATTTCTAAATAATGTCCCGCGAAATAATGAAAAACAGAATGCATAATTAGCCATTTCTTAGTATTTCCAAAGAAATTATAGGATTTTTAAATTATATAATTTTGTCTGAAGCAAACGTTTTGTAAGACAAGCGTATGGATCATAGAAGTCAAGATTAAAATGTGCTTCTCTGACTATAGCTTGTTATACTCAAGCCTTATGGAATGTACACACGGTCAAGCAATTTGACGAACATGGACTCCACCTCTCGTTTATTCAAACATCCATCAAGTTTTACCAACAGAGGCACGAACAATTAATTTATTCGACCAACAATATCTCACATGACCGAAGCGCCAACTTGAGCACCAACCATCAAAAAATATATGAGAGTTTGTGCATGTTCATACTTGTTCAAACAAAGCAGCAACCAAAGCGTCTTCTTGGGGGCAGTCAATGTTCGTCAAACTACTTGGCTGGTGTGTACACTGCATTATAGCAGCGTTGGGAGAGACTCAAATTCTCAAATTTCATCTAGGATTCAAATCAAGTGCGAGTCAAACCCCACCCAACTCACGGCCTAGAGAACCGTTCATGATTCGACTTCCACTTTGCAACATTGCATGATTTCAACGTGTAACTTCCTTTGCCTAAAACAATGGATAGTAAATCATTTTCCGGCAAATGGCAATGGCAATGGCAAATGAGAGTCTGTGTGAAAAACTCTGCCTACAGATCGAAAGCGAGTTAGATCGCGCATGAGGCTTCGATGATTGAGATTTGAACACATTAGCCTTATACCCTGGGAATCTTGCAAGTAGATTTTGCTTCCATGTATTTCCTGCTGCGTGATTGCTTGGATTTCGACACGGAACATAAAAAATACCACTCCATATAAATTTCGTGAGGACCAAAATTTTGCGGAAAACTTACCCCAGTTGGAAGACGACCTTTAGATTGTTGATATTGTATGTCGATAGTAATAGATCCGACAGTTACGTTGATGCAAAAAGTGCTTCAAAAAATTAATATTGTGTTCAAGGTAGCCTCACATCTCGGGAAAATTTAAGATCGGATTCTAGTCTCCACGTAATCTGAAGTTAAACGGGATTTTTGATAAATAAAATGGAGTTAAAACCGTGGACCGTATTCCTGGAGGCCAGAATAGACTTTAAAAAATATGATCTAATTAATTCTTAATCACAATACTTTTGTTAGGTAATTTAGAAAGAATTATTTAGGTTATTCAGAAACTTATTTTCAAGATATGATACCATTGCTTATATCTTTTTTTAAAATAATATTCTAACAATTTTCTATACACTAGACGTTTAACAGCTGAAAGTTATTTAACTGCAATTTGTTAGTTGCAACAGTTTTGTAGTTATCAGACAGGGGACCGCCAAACTTTAAAGGTATGTGAAACTCAATAACAGCTACATTGCGCTGCACATTTAACGTTTGAAGAAAGCTTTGACCTTTTTTTTGTCCCGCGCTCACACAAAATTTATCTGGTCACTTTAATGATATAGAATAAACATTTCGTCAAGTTTGGCAACATTATGCATCAGCTGGCATATTTTTAACACCCCATTTTCACCCACCCCAGATGTAAACAAAATTTCTCGGGTACTTATTCAAAAGGACGTATGTGATTTTGTAAACAAATATTCAAACGTCGCATCTGATGGCACTCCCACGCAAACCATCACCACAGACATGTAGGGGAACCCTTCGGCTACCTGTTAGTAGTATTGGTTTGCAAAGGAGTGCCATCAGATTGGATAAATCGACATTTGAATCTTTGTTTACAAAATCAGATACGTCCTTTTGAATAAGTACCCGAGATTTATCTATCGCTGCTGCACTTTTCCGTACCAATTGCCTCACTATTACAAACAAGCGATACTATCATTAATTTTCAAAACATTGTGATGGAGTCTTGAGTCTTAATATAATGCATCACGGATGAGTTATTCATGCAAAATCATATCGTTTCACTCACTCGCCAAAAAAAAAAATCACTCCGAACAGCGTTTAAAATTAATTTTGGGGAAATTTATTGTTTACATCAGGCCTGCCTAACCTTTTCAAGCCACGGGACAAATTTTGAAATCCACAGTTGCTGGCGGGCCAGACAATAGTTTATACGTAGCATTTTAAATATTTTCAATTTTTTTTTTCTTTTTGAAAAACTAAACACGATTTATTTGTGTTCAAACAATCTTTTTTGTTTATTTTGTTTTCGTCGTTGCATTAGAGATCCATTGGAAACATTAATTTAAATTATTTAAATTAAAAAAAAATAAAAAAATGGACATTTCATTACTTTACCAGCATATTGAACAGATTTGCATGAACTGTTTTCAACAGGATGAGAAAAATGTACCAGATTTCAGCAACCCACTGTGCCAAGGCTTTATCTTCAAGTCATTAAGATATTAGGCAATATCTGCTAGAAAAGTTAAGTCACTCATCTATTCAGAATAATTCAGCTCGGGCAGTGGTTTTCCTTTATCTTGTAGAAATAGTGCCATTTTCTTTTCGAAAAGAATAAAATCTCTCAAGAATGGTACCAAGGCTTAGTCAATGAAATTCGCAATAATACAGCAAGTCTCCGTATTATGCTTTCATTTCCGTCAACATCATTTATAATTGGGGGTGTTGAGTTCCCTAACATTGATAAAGTTAATTGTCTTAATAACGAGCGTCAATACTTGAGGAATATTGATCGTTTCCGCATATCGATTCTTTTGGTGAATGTGCAATGGCAGGGAGATATCACCAGACTCCAGGCAGGCAGATATCTCCAGACTCATGGCAGGAAGATATCGCTCCGGAGGTGTGCCAGCGAAGGGCTGAAAACCTCCTTAATAAAGATACAAAAAAATATCGCCGGAAATATGTCATTGCTTTTCCTTGCTTAGAATTATCACAAGGCCATTGTTCTTTCCTGTCATTGCTAGTGCTCCATCAATCGTAAGGTCTGGAGCAGCACACATGTTTCACATAGATTACAGTAACTTATATGGCAAGATTCAGTCACCATTGAGTTACTTCAACCATATTCGATTTACTAGTGCTGCTTGGGGTCACTAAGGTTTTCGAAAGAGAAAAAAGATCATTTATACAGGACTTAATAGCCCTAAGGTTTTTCCCGTTAGTTGTTGGGAAATCATCATCAAGCTGCCAATTTCTCTGTCATTCAAAAATGACCATCAATTCTTCTTATGAAAACAGCCACCTTTGCTACGTTTTTCACGTCAGTATTTTCATCGTTTGCGAGATTCCCCTCGGTGAAATTCTAAGCCTGACAATTGGCGATCACTGCCCGCGGTCTTCTCATTTGCGAGAGAGTAGAATATGAAGCAGGCGACTTTTTCACGTAACGTAGCTTTCAAATCTTCTGCGAGAACCTTTACTCCTCACCGTGTTCCGCGCAAACTAATGCTACTGAAAGAGGGTGTTTCCTTAGGACACGATGTGAACAACAACCGAAATGTATTCCTTAACAAGTTCTCCGTTATGGAAAGGTTTCGTCCGTTTTGCAAAATCCTACTAACAGCAAAACTGGCCCGTACTGCATTTTCTGACTTCGTTTTAGCTTGAGTAAAGAGAGTTTGTTGCTTCAATAATCCATTGTACCAATAATTTGAATCAACAAATGGAAATTTAAATTGAAACCTTTGATAGAACTTTGGTTTCCTACTTGGGCACTTTCAAAACCATATTTCATTGAATGCTTGGATTCTGATTTGAGAAAAACTTTCCGAACAAATTAAGCAAACCGACCTTCCTTTTTTCAACGTGAACATAAACTACTCTAACCAATCTTTATGGGAAACGCGATCCTCATCAACCTTTTTGTATCTTGGGGCTGCTTAATGGAATCATTTCAAATTATGTGAAATATTAATTTCATTCCAAATTCACATTATTGATTTGGAGCGCGAGCTTTGTTTTAAAAATTACAATTACATTACATATTACATGATGAACAATAAAAAAAGAATTTTCGAGCCAGATAGGAAAGCTGGCAAACCGATTATGAGGTTATTTTTCTTACACACCGTGGCCGAGTACTGTCAAACTAGTTTATTGGATATACAAATGCATAAATAGTAGTTTGGTATAGAATCCTGGTAATTGGTAACTATGATATTACTTAATAAACATTGAATAAGTAGTTATGTGTAGTGTCGGATGTCACAGAAGAAGAGAGGGAGAGAGATGGCAAACATTGTCGAATAGTTATAGCTTGTGCTGCATTGAATAGTAGTGATAGATATTTCGGGGGCGCTAATTAAGTGAATAATTATGTTAAATATTTATAATTTTTTAAATATTTTTTAAACTGTCCATAGGAAGACAGATGGCACTTCAACTTTCTTGGGAAAATAATATTAATATCATTGATTTTTTTGCCGATGCCTTCTTCCAGCAAAACAACTTTGTACCTTATTGGGTAGCTTCTTAAAATTGGTAATTATTATAGTTTTGCTAGATCTACAACTTTACCGAGGAAACTTTTTTTTATCACGTTTGTGAAAAAAGTTAAATTTTCAACTTTTTCAATAGTAGGTACTATTGAAAAATAAAATCCACTCAAATATGGGCACTATTTTTGTGATTTTTTTCTCTGAAGACACTATTTAGATCATATCAGCCGTTTGGGCACAAAACAATTAAGTTCATCAAATCACGGGTTCCGACCATTGTGCAATGCTCACTCACACTTCCAATGTCATCCCTCGAGTGTTCTATTTGTGATGGCGAAGTATCAGAAGTGGAGTACATCCTGTGAAGTTCCCATGAGATCACTGGTGTAATTCTAGCTGCTTCGATAGGCGAGTGATGCGTCACATTTGGTTTTATTATTATTTATTCAGCCTAAGGCCTGGCCTCTGCGGTACATAATAGTCGTCTCCGTTCACTGCTGTACGTTACTAGTCACGCAGTCTACGGACGGTCCGTAAATCGTCTTCCACCTGATCGATCCACCTTGATCGCTCCACACCTCGCCTTTTTGTTCCTGTCGGATCAATGTAGAGAACCATTGGTCGCGTTGGTCCTCCAAAAGTAATATTGTCCAGATCTCGTGTCCAAGGAGGACTACCTCCACCGGTTTAATAAGGGAGTCTGTTCGGTACGGCGGCGAATTCGATCGAAGTGTTTTTGGAGTCCAAAGTACGTACGCTTTCCTGCTACGTTGCGTCTTCGAATTTGTCTGCTGGTATCGTTATCGGAGGTCAAGTGAGCCCAAGTACATGAATTCTTCAACCACCTTGGTTTTGTCGCCATTGATACAAGCTCGTGGTGAATGGCCGTTGTCTCTCTTGAGCCTACTTCGTCTTCAACGTGTTAATGACTAGTCCGATCTGCTTTGCTACCCTCTTCAGTCTGATGTAGGATTCTTCCATCTTTTCAAAACTGTAATAATGAAAATAGTGCATGGAGAACTGGAGTGCGATGACCTGCAGCGAGCACCAGTGTGCCCGTAGGTTGACTACTGTCGAGTGTCAGAGGTGGCATGCCGCGAATGGTCTTCCAGCTTCCAATTGGCTACACTGTCACTCGTAATTCGAGGTGCACATTGTACTCATGGATCAATCATTGCCGCCTGAAATATTCCTTAGTTGAGTGCTAGGAGACCGACTAGTGCAAAGGAATTTGGTTTTAGTGAGTCGAGTGTAGTCAACCCATACTCACACAACATTGGATACGCTTGACTAATGTGCAGAATGCAGTTTTCCGTTACCATTTTCTAAAACAATGGAATGTCTTATGCCTTCCGTTCATTTTTTCCATAATGTCAGCGAAAATTGTGCACAGAACTTTACTCTTAATCACACCGACCACAAGAAAGTTGGCCTCCATCAAAATCCATGGCCTCCATATAAGAATTCGAAATTTGTAGCACATTTAGGGGCAAGCCAGAGTAGACGCGACGAGCGATGCGACGTGACGCGACTCACGTTAAGTAATAACAATCATCATCAACAGGCTGTCAAATTGCACTGTCGCGTCGCGTCGCATCGCACGTCGCGTTTACTCTGGCTTGCCCCTTAGTCAGAGGCGTCGCGTGGTCAATTCTTCAACCTGTGCACCAAGCGGTGTATTTCGGTTTTCAGTTGTTTGATGCATTAAAATTACGAGTAAGCACGCGCCGGTGATACTTTTTTTTAAATTATATTTGTTGTAGAAAAAACGTTAAGCATTTAATAATGTAAATTATGACGGGTTGATAATTGTTCGTGCTTCCTATATAAAAGTTAAATATTTTGAGAAAAAAACCTGACCTGAAAAAGGGACCTAAAATGACACATCCAATATGAACGAACTATCTTCAACCGTGTTTCGCATATGTTTCGTCTATCTGTTTCTAAGCTACATCTAATTTATCGAATTAAGCTCAAACTAAACTTAAAGTGAAAGTGGGTTTAATTGAAAAACAAACTAATCTGGGGAATCATAATGCTTTTCAATATGACATATAAGACAGCTATTCAATGAAACGGTATCTTTTAATTTTAATTCAAGTTATTTCGTAGAATGAGACAAGTCTTAACAATTATGTGTTCATAAAATTGATATATTTTGAATGATTAGACAGGAAATACACATTTGTAATTAGCATGTCATACATATCAGAAAAATGGGGTCTCTACAATGAAGCTTATACAGATATGTTCCGTTTTAGCTCATAGCATAGCTCAGCTTAGGACATTTTTTGTAGTCATATTTCTTGATGCATTCGAGGATATGTACTCCAGCATAGTTTGGACGGCCCAGAACATCCGAAAAAGTATTTCAACGATATCAGAACGCTACATAACAATGAAATACTTCGTCCTGAAGTAATAAATGGCAAACAAACCCCCATCTTATCACTTTTATTTCGATGAGGGGAAGTCGGTGAAAAGAATCCTCTCTTGTTAGATACGGTCTTATTACCGTTAGTGCTTGAAATCATATAAATAACATTTAACCAAAAACTAACCTTAGTTAGTTTATTTTAAAGGCTAAATCTCTAAAAAAATGATTGAATTTTCTTGTTGATAAAAACGGAATAATTTTGTTGACAAAATCGGAGCGTGATAAAATCGGAACAGATCTGTAATCTAAACGTTACTCAATTATTAATTATTCTATTTTAATTTATTTCTTAGATGATTTTTTTTTCCGAAGGGCTGCTTTCATACCACGTGGACATATGTCGAACATTTTTAGATGTGTACTTCCCTCCATCAGCGTACACATCAGATCAAGCAATTTTTCATTAATTTGTGTTAACCATGGATATTTTTCCTACCCCTCTACCCGCTAAGTTATTCACATGGTATACGAATAGCTTTTGGATATTGGATTTGACGAAAAAATCATCATAAGCCATAATCCCAATCAATATGAAATATTAAAACGCTTGTGATCCAATGTGCTTATTCAAAACCGGACTTTCGCCATGGAACGCTTTGAGAGAGCAGAAAATTTATTTAATCACCGCCTCTTTTCTTTTTCTATTTTGTTCCGATTGCGCGCTCTTCAACCAAACGCGCATGCGCTGTTTGAAGCGGTATGGGTTACCTACTCGGTAGGCAGTTAGGCACCATTTTCATCAAACTGCTTTTCTTCATCGGCACCAAACCGTGCACTGCAAACGATTAGCGCTTTGGCTACCTATACATCGCCGATTGCGGTTAAAGCGGATGACCTGCACATGCATAATAATGCATGTATGATGCATGGCAAACCACCCCCCTGAAATGAGATGTAGTTCTTGAAGCCGTCTACCGATTGGGTGGCGCTAGTGTTACCTTTCCTATTTTAAGCTCCGTTCATACCGCCGCGAGAGCATTGACGATTGACGCTTTGATGTTGCATGTAAAAAGAAGCAGAAAGATGATAATCAAAAATATTCGCACGGGAAAACATACGAAGAAATTTTTGAAACACTTCTTCAAAATTCTAGAAGCAATTTAATTAAAAACGATAAGCAGTACGGAGTTAGTCTTGTTTTGTACTGCACAATAAACACAATATTTCAATTTCAATTTTTATTCCGTGATATCATACTTAATACACAGTATAAGAAAAGTCCAACCCTGTACTGTTTACCGTTTTCAATTAAATTGCCTCTAGAATTTCAGAGAAGAGTTTCAAAAATATCCTCGTATGTTTTATCGTGCGAAATTTTTTAAATATCATCTTTCTGCTTCATGCAACATCAAAGCGCCAATTAATAACATCGAAAATCACGCAGCAATGCAATACATCTCGTTGAATATAATTTAAATAACAATGCAACACATGCCGCTTTCGCATCCGACTGTTCTGACTTCGTGTGTTTATTGCTTAACCGGCAATGTTTACATCCAGCACCATGTTTTTGGCTTCAGTCGAGTTGTTCGTGGATGACAGCCGTTTCATGGGGGTGTGGCAAACCGTTCTCTGCTGAAAGTGCACGTGTTGGACCACATGTGGCGGTGCGTCGTCGTTTCGGTATCGTGGAGTAAAATATAACGCGCCCCCATCGTAGCCTTTCGGCTGCCACATATCACATGTCGCCTGTAAAAATTCCGTGCATAGGGTAAATGATGTATCTTGGACAAGCGCAGGACATTCATTACAAAATATATCGAGATTGAATAGTATAAAACAATTGAAAACCACTAGGTTCATCCATATACATAACCTATGATTAGTCTTGTGTCTCCATTGCCCAATTTTTGAATAAATTACGTTTACTAGGTGTAAACTGTGATATACTGCGAACTAAAATATTTACTTTTTGGACATCAAATATATAATTTCGACATGGAAAATGCATATATTTTGGACAGAGTCATTTTCTCCTAATTTACAGATCTCAATGGTATGACTTACCTACACGTATCCACAATCATTTACATGCATTTATTTGCTTAACTGACATAGAATAAACCAGAAATTAACATTGTTTCGCAATCTTATCGATATCATTGAAAACAGCCTGAAAGTTGGCAATTAATGGTTCATCCATGTACTGTACATGGGGTGACCAATAAATGTCTGATGATTAAAAACATAACTTCATTTTGGTCACTCCTTTTTCATCCGTCTCTAGTTCATGTTAAGCGATTGGAATATGTTAGCATCTGAATTACAATCTAACTTTGGCCGCCGGACTTCAAGATTGCCGTTTGAACCAATTTAAACGTGTTTCAGGTGCATGTTACGAAGAGTCCTATAATGCATGGTCTCCTGCATACTGGCATCCAGCAGGCACTTTGGTAGATAGCTTTACATTTTAGATAATTTTAAAGATAAATAATAGTTGATTTGTGAATTCTCATCAGGAACCGCTAGAGTTGAGGTAAATGTATGCAATGATCACACTTTCGATAAAAATTTTCCTACACATCATCTAAAATTGATCGAAGAAGCTCAGGCTTGTCCAAAATATGTACATGTCCAAAATATATCATTTACCCTATTTTACGATTATGTATTTATACTCAATCGTTAAATTTGAACTAAACATATGACAAATGCACATGATGCAAGTATTTGTATAAGAATGACAAGAAATCTATTGAGAGTTTAAATGTTAAAGACAAAATTGCTACCTGTGCAGTGCACAGGTTGCACATGCGGACGCGACGCCTCTGCATTTAGTCATCTTGTATCCATCGGATCGCTATTCGATTTACATAGTGAATTATGATGAAAAAAGGATTTTTGGTGGACTAAAATTTATATTAGATGTCAGATTGAAGACAGCACTTCAATGGACTACAAATAGAAACGTTAGTTTTATCACCGACGCTATTGTTAATTTCGAATATTATTTATTATTAAATTTGTATTATGAAATTGGCTAATTAGTCACTATATCGTTTGATTACCATTCTTGGGTTTGTTTCAATTTTTTTTGAACTATAATCTCCGAGTTATGAATAATATCGCAAAATTGTCAATTATATTACACGTACATCACTTAAATACACTCTACATACTTTGTAGTACATATTCTAAGTATGTACCTTCAATCATGCAATCACAAAAAAATGAAATTAAAAATATTAAATTTTTTTTCCCGTTTTTGGCAACATTAAAATCCGGTCGTGTTGCCAAAATCGGGAAGGGACTGTATGTCATATAACAATACTTTAGGCCATTCTTCTCTACTGATTAGAATGTACAGACCAGGAAGTTGGTGCCGAAATCAAAGGTGATTCAAAGGTATCAAAAACGATAACAGGAAGTCTGGCAGTGTATCGCACCGGACAGCGTGTCGCCCATTGGCTTCAATACAACCCTGCCTTCGAACAAACATATTTTATCTCAGAGTCTGTGTTTCCTCTCTATCAGTGTCTACGTAAACCGCCGCGTCTGGAACCACCAACATTTTCGCCAGTTTTCCTCTCTGTTGATAACAAGCTACCACGTTGCACTGCAGTACATCGCGCGCGCAAAATAACTTTACTACACTACGATACGAGCGATTGAGTTCCGACAACCGCGCGCATTGACGCTGCCGCTCACGCTGCTGTGGGAGAGTGAGTAGCCAGTCGAGCAGTACATATGCATCTCGCCGGAATCCGCGGGTCCGGCACTTGCTCCAGCTATAGTCATCAGCTGGTAGCTGGTGCGCGTCGGTTGCGGCGCCGGCCGCTGCTGGTTGAACTTTGAGAGAGGGGCCCAGATAGAACTCGCTGCTAGGTTGGATACACTGTGGGAGATTGCCAACATAGATTGATCACATAAAACTATTTTTTTAATTGGAATGTATAGTTTTAGGAACGAGAGGCTAGCATTTAAAAACATGTCTTCGTTTTTTGATAGCGTCCGGGCCGGAATTAGGCGATTGGGGGCCCGGGGCGAAACATTTTTGGGGGCACCTGAATGTACCGAAATTTGTAAGCAATTAGTAAAACTGCTAGGTTTTGATACTCGAGGTTTGTGGGGACCCAGGGACCTGCCCCACCCCCGGACCCTTGCTAAATGCGGACCTGGACAACGCCAACGTCACAAAAATAGGGTATTCTCATTTGATATTGAAGCAACTTGACTGTCTGGAATATGTCCAGTCGACAGCCTATAGTGAACAATAAGCATATAGCTGTGACGCTATCATGGTGCGACGCTGCTGTTTAGCCCAGTCCGGTCCGCTGTGAGACGCCGTGAACTTCTGGATTCAGTGCTCGTCGAGCATTTGCCAGCAGAGGGTGGCAACATTATATCTGTTCCGCGGTTCATCGACGAGGTTATTTTTTGTGTGACTTGCTGGGTATCTCCCTACCGTAGTATTTTTTCGCGTTTGTTTCGCTATCGGTATCGGTATCCTATAGGTTCCCCTCCTTCCCGTCTGGGGAAAATGTTTGTGTGCCGAAGAGGGAATTTCGCGGAGGCTTCTCGTGTGTAAACTTTGTTTTCGGCAAGGAAGTCAGTTTATCACTTTTATGGGCTCGTCGAAACTACTCTCGAATAATCGGTGTGTAAGCGAGAAGAAATTAAGCACCAGTGTTGATCGATAGGTGATTAGTATCTTGACAATTGTTTGCGAAAAATTGACGCGTTCTCTATGGCATTGGACCTGTGTTCAGAATAGTCATAGCTTTTTTTTAAATCGATTCATTTTGACTTCATAAAGTTTCAAATAAGATTTGTAATATGGCAAGTTAGAGAAGAGTAAAATTTTAACTTTAGAGACAACATTTTTTCAATCCTTGTTTGACGAGAATATTTGCTCGTTCTTGATGATCCGTTAAACGTTGAGGCTTCCCAAAGTATGATACAAATGTCAAGATGCCATCTTACCGGAACAAGTCATCACACGAGTTCGACCATAATCGATCTTTGCTGCTGTTATTCTGAACGTAGGGCCAACAATGCTGGGGGTATGCGTATTGCTAAAGCCCGACACGTGAGAAGAAGCTGCGAAGTGTAAAAAAATTCCTATGATTCGGAGTCGTGGTGTTCATAAGTGCACAAAGGGTCTAATGAAACAGTGATGATAATATGGGCAAATCGTGCTTCTGATAAGCCATATCGGTGATGAATGAGTGATTCACCGGAGATGTGGTGGGCGAGGGAGATGATGACGCCACAGTGATAATGATTTGATTGCAGTGCTTTATGGAGCGTGTTGATATTTGGTCTTGAATCTTCAGGTGGAGCGATGAAAATGAATCCGGGATAAGGTCTGTTGTTAGCACATTTAATTCCCAATTGATTATCACTAGATAACGAGCTTCATATTTAAGTGGTGACGTGTTAATGACTATTCTGGGATTTGGGTTTACCTTGACTTAAGGACTCTTGAGCTATTTGCGGTTGCAATAATGACGGCGATCAATAGGATTTTATTCCACATATTCAAAGGTTTGTTTGAATTATCTGTCGATGGGATAGATAATCCAGACAGTGATTGAACGGCATCTGGAGTGATTGACCTGCGTTGTTTAGACTACAAGTGCACGAATTAATATTGTTTACAGATTATTGTACTCAGCGGAGAAGCCAGATTATTAGCTATTTTCTTGGACAGACTACTACAAAGCAAGACCTTGCTGAAGGTGGCTGGATTCGATTCCCGATCCGGTTGAGGAAAATGGGGTAATATGCACCCCCGGGGGCAAAACGACCCTTTGACATTTTTTAGTACATTTTCGGCAGTATTTCCAGAGTATTTACTACAGCGCATGTAGTTCGGATCAACCAATCCGGTAGTAAACATTCTTGAAAATATTCCTGGAACACCGTTAAAAATGCTAAAATGTCGTTTTGCCCCGGTGGTGCATATTACCCCAGTTACCCCTATAAGAAATTATTAGATTGGAAATTTCCTCGACTTCGCAGTAACTATGGAAGTGCTGAATGAACAAAAAAGCTGTGAAGCGGCAATGTTTTGGTGAGGGATGAAATGCCAATAACAAGGAGAACAAGAGGTTCCAATTGCAAGGGGAAGGGTCGTTAGACCGAGAGCCATTCTGCCGAATTAATGACTGAATATTACCAACATGTTGGACCAAAACTATCTAGCCGAACTCGATTTGTTCGAATTGAACTTTTAGCCGAAACGATTGTTCTTCTTCTTCTATGGCTCTATGATAGAAAAAAACAAGCATGCGATCTTGATTTAAATTATCAATTGATAAACACTCACCTGCATGTAAAAATCTTTCAAAAATCACATCCTAATTTAAAGTTTTTACCGTTACTTTTAAAACTCTTCCCTTCCTACCACGAAACCATAACGCTAATTAAAAGATACAGTGTTGAAAGTAAAAAAGCGAACAAAGTCGTTTCAAGTGATTTTTTTCTGTCGATAAAGTAAGTTTAACATAATTTTCTATCCCGAAGGAAGGTTGTTATTGAGCTGTTATATCCAAAAATCGAGTTAGGCTACCACTCCTCATCTGTTATTTCAATAATGTTCAGAAAATTCATCAACGGCTAAGAAAAATGTGAATCGATCATCGATGATGATGAAGGGATTACACATTCAGAAAAAAAAATGCTGAAAGATTCGGAGACTCCAATGGTGTCATCACAAAAATGGTAACAACAAATAATTCGTATGGTATTGTAATGCGGTAACTAAGAATTTGAAGCTATAGTAGTACTACACTGCCGTCATACACATATTTGTCCCATGTTTGCTGGGATTCCCTATATACATGGGACAGTAATGCGTATAACGGCAGTACATGTATTTAAACAGATTACTGTGTGCGGCATTTGGTGCCTTCTTCTTCTTTTTCTTATTGGCATTATAACACCCACTGGGATGTCCATCAGGTACAAAAATAATCGTCAGCTCATAAACTGACCGAAACTGACCTTAGATTGTTGATCGGCCACACCTACATCCTGTAATCGTCGGAGGAAGGATCGTCTGTTGGCCACTTTTATATGGACAAAAATTGCACACGAATATCGCGAATGAATGATTTTATTGTTTTTTTTTTCTCAAAAGTGTACCTAATGCTATTTCGGTGATGACGAATCATGAATACAGACAATATTTCTACAGAAGTTCTAGGTTCTCCAAACCATTCTGGATTCGAGAGCCCTAGTCTACCAGGACAATTACGTTTGGTATGAAACCAATAGCAACCTATGGTGCCCATACAGGCCCTTGAAGGGCATGCGCATAATTTATGATCGAGATATGTCCCAACCGGATGTTCTAAGATCTCCAAATCATTCTGGAGTTCAGACGAATTGATCTACCAAGATTGCTGGGCTCGATATCAAGCCAATAACAACCCATACAGGCTCTTAGAAGCCATGCGCAAGATTCATGTCTAAATCGAATGAACTAAGTTCTCCAAAACATTCTGGAGTTCAGACGAATTGGTCTACCAAGACAACTGGGCTCAATATCAATACAATAACAACCCCTACAGGCCCTAAAAGGCCATGTGTATCATTTGCGGTATAGATATGTTCAATCCGGATGTTCTAAGTTTTCCAAATCATTCTGGAGTTCAGGCGAATTGATCTACCAAGATTACTGGGCTCGATATCAAGCCAATAACAACCCATACAAGCTCTCAGAGGCCATGCGCATCATTTACGATCTAGATATGTCCAAACTGTATGTTATAAGTTCTTCAAATCATTATGGAGTCCAGACGAATTGTTCTACCAAGATAACAGGACTCGATACAATGTCAATAGCCACCCATGATGTCCATACATGCGTTTAGAGCCCACATGCATGATTTACTATATAGATATATCGAACCCGGATGTTCTAAGTTCTCCAAATCATTCTGGAGCTCAGACCAATTGGTTCACCAAGTCAACTGGGCTCAATACAAAGCTAATAGCAGCCCATGTTGTCTATACAGGGCCTTAAAGGCCATGTGCATGATTTACGATTTGAATATGTCCAAACCGGGTGTTATAAGTTCTCCAAATATTTCTGGGGCTCAGAGCCATTGGTCTACCAAGTAAACTGGGCTCAAATCAAAGATATTAGCAAACCATGGTGTCCATACAGGCCCTTAAAGGCCATGTGCATGATTTATTATCTAGATATGTTCAAACTAGATGTTCTAAGCTCTTTAAATCATTCTGAAGTTTGAACCAGTTGTTCTTTAAGTTCACTGGGATCAAAACAAAGTCAATAGCAACCCATGAGGATCATACAGGCCTTTTTAGCCCATGTGCATGATTTACGATTTAGATATGTCCAAACCGGATGTTCTAAGCTCTCCAAATCGTTCTGGAGCTCAGACCAATTGGTCTACCAAGACAACTGGGCTCAATACAAAACCAATAGCAACCCACAGTATCCATACAGGCCCTTAAAGGCCATGCGCATGATTTACAATCTAGATATGACCATACCGGATGTTCTAAGTGCTATAAATCATTCAGTAGTTCAGGCACATTGGTCTACCAAGACAACTGGGCTCGATACACAGCCAACAGCAACTCATGGTGTCGAAACTGGCCCTCACAGATCAGGAGTATAACTTAGGATCTAGGTATTCCCAACCCGGGTGTTCTAAGTTCTCCAAATTGTTCTGGAGCTCAGAGTAATTGATTTACCAAGTCAACTGGGCTCAGTACAAAGCCAATAGCAACCCATGGTGTTTATACAGGCCCTTAGAGATCATGCGCATGATTAACGGTCTAGATATGTCCAAACCAGATGTTCTGAATTCTCCAAATCATTCTGGAGTTCTCACCTATTGATCTACCATGTCAACTGGGTTAAATTCTGCGGCCAATAGCGATCCATGGGGCTTACACATACCTTAAAATCTCATGTGCATGATTTATTAGATTGGAATATGTTCAATTCGGATGTTCTAAGTTCTTCAAATCATTCTGGAGTTGAATTGAATTAGTCTACCATTTCAACTGGGCTCAATTCAAAGACATTAGGAGAACATGCTGTTCATTCAGGCCCCAAGTGCATGATTTACGATCTAAATATGTTCAAACCAGATGTTATAAGCTCTCCTAATCATTCTGGAGTTCAAACCTATTGATCTACCACGTCAGCTGGCCCATACAGGCCCTAGAGGTCGTGTGCATGATTCATGATCTAATATTTACGTTCTAAGTTCTCCAAATCAATGTGGAGTTCAGACCAAATGGTTTACCAAGTCAACCGCCCTAGTAACATTTTGGTTTTATGCTGGTTTTATAACACTCTAGTAGAGTAAATTATAGTCTTCAAGAGCGTTATAAAACTTAAAATGTTATTTGGGCGGGCTCAATACAAAGCCAATAGCAACCCATGGTGTTCATACAGACCCTAAGAGGCCATATACATGATTTACGATCTAGATATGACCAAACCGGTTATTGTAAGTTCTCCAAATTATTCGGAAGTTTATACGAATTGGTCAACCTAGTCATATGGGCTCAATACAAAAACAATAGTACCCCACGTTGTCCATACAGTCTTTCAGAGGCCATGTTTATGATTTACGATCTAGATATATCCATGATCCATGATATGTTCAAGTCAACTGTGCTAAGTACAAAGCTTGTGTAGCAATCCATTGTGCATGGCTATTGTCGATCAGAGACTATCTGTATGGTTTACGATTTATATCTGTCCAAATCGAATGTTTTAGTTCATCAAAACCATACTGGAGTTCAGACCATATGGTCTACCAAGGCAACTGGGCTCGATACATAGCCAATAGCAATCCATGATGTTCATATAGCCGCCTTGAAGCCATGCGCATGATTTACGAATGTTCAAATCGTATATTCTAAGCTCTTCAAATCATTCTAGAATTCAAACCATATCAACGGTACTCAGTACGAAGCCAATAGCAACTTATGGTTCTAAATATCTTAAATCTCAAAAGTTCAGATGAATTGATCCACAAAGTCAACTCGGCGCAAACCCGATAGAAACCCAACATATTTAGGCTACTATAGGCCATGCTTACGATTTTGTGTATTTAGATCAGCGGTTCTCAACCTAGGGTACATGTACCCCCGGGGGTACCTCGGACGAAAATGCGTAATGGCGGACATATTACAATTCCAATAAAAAACTTTTGGTAAAGTTTTAATAATTATATAAATTTATATTCCAAGACTTTGTATTGTACATAATATGCATTGCAATAAGTAAAACAAAATCCACTTAATCGAAATAAAATTATGTGTTCGGACCCCTTGACTTGGCTTACAAGTTCGCAAGCTTGTTCGTTGACCTTGCCTCGATTTTCAAAACTAGTCTGTTAGATTCCCAGGGGTGCACATGTGAACCTTTCTTCCGATAATACATATAACGAAACGACCGATTGCTTAGCAATTAGTGGACACCAATTAACACACTTTATTTTGATTAACTACTGAGAAGGGGGGTTTTATTGTTCCGATAATATATAACGAATATGGAGTGGCGAATATGGAGCGACAAACAACAAAAACTGACCTACGAGCAAATTAATATCAGTGC